>NC_056737.1:891378250-891473250 GCF_019279795.1 Protopterus annectens
TGAGAACTCTGCTCTCAGCCATGCCCCCTGCATTCGTCCACACTCCATGTACATGCATTAGGTGTTCAGGCAGTGTGCCTTCCTTAATATGCATGGTGTGCTGCCATCCTCCTCTTAGACTAGCACTTCCATGCAGGACTAGAGTAGTCCTGCATGGAGGATTAGTGAATCCAGGGGAGTTTCATTAAATGGCAGATCTTGCTCAGTGCTACTTGTATGATGAGAGTTTGAGATGTTCCCAACAAAACTAGTCGTAGGACATATGTAGTAGTGGGTAGGAAGTATCCATTAGCTGGAATTGTTGCTAGCTTCAAGTGCTAGGAAATGCAAAAACTAAGGACGGGTGCCTAAGAATAACTGAATTTTTGCTAGGGTTTGTTAGTATGTAAAGAGTGGAAAACTTGAGCACTTAACCAGAAAACAAGATATTCACATTTGTCAGTGTGTTAAGGTTATTCCTAGAGATGAGGTTACAGTCCAGTGGATCTGGGCATATGAAAGGCATCTGGATGTCCATAACAGCACAACCTCTACCTCTTTGTAATTTACGACAAGGCCTTTGAAGTAAAATCACACATTAATCTTATCTAGGTGACTTGATCTTTAGGCAAAGAAGCCATATTATCTGCTCAGACAAAGGCAAATATTGCAGGAAGGAAATGTTGAAAGGTTTCATAAAGGTGAAGAACAGGTGTGATCATGGTGTTGAATACTGAGTGATACCCTTCTCTGTCTCTTGAGACAGAGAGAAGGAGTTTGTTTTTTTTTTTTTGTTTGTTTTTTTTGAATATGAACATTTGATTTCAGAAGTAATATACGAGTGCATCAGGAGTCAGACTGTAATGCTGAAGTTTCATGAGTAATTTGTGATAATTAATTCCAATGTTTTTTGACAGATCTATAAATATGAACATAGTGTGCCATGCTATGGCCTTACTTAAAGCCATGTTGGATTTTGCTAAATACATCATAGCTATAGCTTGCATTCAGCCATGAACTCTGACATCTGCATTTTCAGACACACACATACATCTGTCATTTCTAGCACCTTTAAATATCACGGCAGAAGACAAATGCTGTGGCTGGAGTTTTTTTATGCATTTATTTTTTTTAATGGACAATTGATTGAGGCTTCTCATAATCTTTTCAGCAATAACCTAGGACAGAGGAGCCAGAGTAAATACAGCATATATATGGTCATGTTGTGATGCAGCCATACAACCAAAGTGTTTTTGTGGGGTATAGTTTCATAGCTGTGCACTAGGCTAATGACCACTGGGGCCTTTTTAAGCCTAGTCATGCATCCCAAATCTCTGACAACTTCTGGTACCTTTGGTATTTGTAAACAAGGGCTTGGAAGATGAAACATTTGCAAGGAGGTTCCTGGGAGATAAAATCATTTACAGGCTGCCTGTGTCCATTGGAGACACAGATGCCAAACCAAGGATGAATTTCCTGTTCCCCAACCAACTGTCCAAGTTACACTGGAATTGGACTAAGGATAAGCTCTGCTTCACATGGATTGGAAAGGGGTAGTATCTGGGATGCTTACCTGTCTCTCCAGCAGGTCTTATTTATATCACAGGCAATGTTTATGTCTTTAGAATAGGTAATTCTGCTCTGTTTATTTTGTGGGCATGCAGGTGGCCCATCAAAATGGGGTCCAACGATGCCTTGTATGTCAGGTAAAGACCTCTGCTCAACAGCCTATAGGAAGCAGAATACAGAGGCAGTCTGCACAGTGCATGGGTTTTATGACCTGTATTTCTTTAGTGAGGAACCTGTGTGGATGCTTCAGTTGATGGATATGCCTGCGTAGGCACATACCAAAGGGGGCATTGCACTCAATGATAGGTCATATGAGTGCCAAATGCAGTGGAACAATAACCTCTTTGGACCTAAATGCCATACCTTTGTTTATATATTGCACAACATAGCATGATTTCCTCACTACTGTAAACACATGATGATCAAAGGTTAGATTACTGTCAACTTGTGTCCCCACGTTTCTGACTACTGGGTCGATTCTTAGAGTTGTGTTGTCTATATGATAGTTACAGGGTTTTCCTGAAGGATGCTGTTATGCATTTCTTAGCATTTAGTTTTAGTATAGGTATAAGGAACTACAATACTAAAAGAAAAAGCAAACAAACACAGGAAAGGAATGGCAGACTCTACACATATGGTGAATGGAAGTTAGGCCTGAACTCTAAACTCATGAGGTAAAGATCTTATTACTAAGCTAACAGGTTGCCCATCCTTAGCTGAAATTTTAGAGTTAGAGCATGGAAGTGGAATAACCATTGTAGTTTTTCATAGTTTAGGGAAGGTGCCCAAAATTACACTGATAATATGTTGAAGTTGCAAAAAATTAGCATATCATAAACATTATGAATTTAGCCATTAATCTGTTTGACCCAGCAGAACCATAGCTTGGAATCTTCTTCATCCAGCATTTCATAATGTAAATAGCGATCAAGTGACAAACAAGGATGTGATGCATTCTTGTATACAACCAATTGGGGCACCTTTATTATAAGATTGTTTTTGTAGAGTGTTCAATTCCTGATCTATTAAATGGAGTGGAAAGAGATCTGCTACTGATTTGGTCCTCAACTTTGATCTGAGAGGGGCACTACTCTAGAGGCTGCCTAGGTTACCAAGTAGCCTAAATATGGCTCTGAGCAAAACATACCATGTAGAATATTGTGGAACACTGCATCTGTGCTGTGT
The DNA here is from genome assembly GCF_019279795.1 of Protopterus annectens. NCBI lineage: Eukaryota > Metazoa > Chordata > Ceratodontiformes > Protopteridae > Protopterus > Protopterus annectens. The sequence goes on from NC_056737.1 coordinate 891,380,984, forward strand.
TGTGTCTGTTGCATGTCTATATGATTGCATTGCTGTCATGCAGGGTATGTAATACATAGCTGTACAGCTGTGAGGCTGTGATCTGCATGTTGATATTCTGATATCTTGCTCTTACATGTGGGATTGTGGATGCATATGCAGACTACTAGTATCATGTATAAACACATGAAGCTGTTAATTAGTTATAAGATTGTGGGCAGATATCCATTCATCTGCTTTTGTGCACATGTGTGGGGGACTATGGCTTTGTTGTGAAGCTGTGGGCACCTATCCAGACATCTGCTATCAAGTACATACATGTGGGAGTGTTTACAATGTTATCTGTATCTCACATACTCCTCTGTGTGAAGACTGTTCTATCCCTTTTTGTCTTCCAGTATGGACACAGCAAGTGACCACAGAAGGAAGCTGAGACATTATGTAGGTTTAGTTCATGTTACTTACTGTCATGCAGTCTATTTGTATACCTTTTTTCAAACATCTTTACTTATGTCACCATTTACATTGTGTCTCCCTCATACAGGTCATGTGTCAGCAATAATGATGATACCAATGATCCACAAGCCAGTTAGCCACCCATGTCTCTGCTCCTCTTGCATCTAGAGCTGTGGCAGGTGAGAAGGCTGGCAATGGTTTCTCAGGGATAAGTCTGACCTCTCCACAGGAGGCAGCCTGGCTAACTTACCTGCAGCAACCCAGCCATCGGTACACCAAGAGGTGCAGGAGGCTGTTGACAGTACAGTGTCCTGATGAGTGGCTGCCATCATGTACTACTTGGACTGCATTGCAGACATGATTAATTGGTGGGGCCCTGCCATCAGGCCACAAGCGGAAAATGTGCTCCCTGCTGTAAGTCTCACTAAACAGTCTCAGCTAGTTGATGGGTCAAACTGATATCCCTCTTGACTGGTCACCAACCAACACATTGGCTGTATCTCAACTTATTCTCAGCCAGGTGTACCCCCACCCTATTGTGCCACAACCCACCTCTTGTGCATTATCCACTTTTCCTCATCATAATTTGTCCACCATCTCTTTGTCTCTGTCCTGCCCATGTCTCCCCATCCTTCTTTATCTGTACTTCTTGAGTTTGTTTGCCCTCACTGTCTGCTCTTCCCCACACCCCCCTTTTTCCTATCAATCATCACACCATTCCTTTCCCTTCTCTGTGTCTCTCTCCTCTGTTTCTTCCTCTCCCTGTATAAATATATATGCAGACTATAGACAGACTGATATAGTTTATATATAGGTTTCTTTCTGTGCACCTCTTTTTGCCATGTTTCTGCATTTTCTACTTTTGATTGCTCACTTTTCCTCCTCTTTCAAGGAACTAACAAGTGTCCAGGTAACTACACACCATACAGCAGTTGTTTATACTGTACTAGAGTTACAGCTATGTATTGCCTGCCTACAGCCTGTTCCACTACTTGCCGACTCTTGTTTCCAGCTGCCATGCAAACTCAAGAGGATTGCACTAGCTGGTGCATGGCCAGGCAATTGCTCTACAGTTTACTTCCTACTCTTCTTCACTATGAATGGCTTGTGAGTTTTTAACATTTGTACAATTTCCTCATTGGATAACAGCTAGCTGCTCAGATGCTCAGTCTGTCACCATTTGGATATTTAACTGTTCTTTACAGCGTAATGTTCACCACTGTGTGGAACAATCCTTGTTCCAGTGCACAGCACCTCTCTGTAAATCCCAGCCAAAGCTATTATATTTTTACATCAAGTGTCTGAAGGTAGAGTAAGCTCTAATGTTGAAAGTTACAGGGTGGTGTAGTCCCCTTGTTGTGTGTGTGTGTGTGTGTGTGTGTGTGTGTGTGTGTGTGTGTGTGTGTGTGTGTGTGTGTGTGTGTATGTGTGTGTGTGTGTGTGTGTGTGTGTGTGTGTGCGTGTGTGCGTGTGTGCGTGTGTGCGCGTGTGTGTGTGTGTGTGTGTATGTTCATGCATGTGTGCTTCTGTGCTTCTGTGTGTAAAAACTTTGTACAAGAAAACTGTTCAGGTATAGGCAGTGCAATTTATAAAACCATAAAGATTAGTACTTAAGCATGGGGCATTTATAAATATGTGATTAGACATCTTTTGTCATTACTGAAAAGTCAACAGACTTTGATAGGAGATGAGAAAGGGAAGTTTGTCTATGAAGTATCACACAAGATTTTTAAGAACTATCGACCAAACTAGAAATTCTGGGAAACACATAATCTGTGCAATTGTTTTCTGGTATTTAACTGTCAGATACATTTTAATGTAGCAGAGTATACCAACATGTCAGTGTGTATTGGCTGCACCTTCATTACTATGTGTATCTGTGCTTAGGTTTTGAAACTGTTAGGTAGTTCAGTTGATTTCCATGTTGCAGTAACATTTTGTCAAGTTTACATATTAATGATTCATTCTATTCTTCCTGTTCTTTTTCCCTGATTTTTATTTTTATGTTGATGACCTTATCCTTAGTCAGTCAGCCACCTCCAAGGACTTTCCTCATCTTCTCATTGGCTTATTCCAGATATCTAGGACTAGATTTTTTTTTAAAAAAAATGCAGTTTTATTTAAACTGACACCGCCTTCTTATCCTCTACATTATACATTCCTATACGATACTGCCCCGTCGTGACACTGTTACTGCATACAAACTGCTCACCTTTCTCCCTTGCCTTGAATTAAAAAAACATAACATCTTTTACTTTAAATTGCATGCCAGTGTTAAACAGGTCTATATCGGAACATTGAACGTCCAAAACATTGACCGCCATAAGGTCGAACTTGGAAGATCGAAAGCTGAAAATATCGAAGCCGCGGAACATCGACTTCTTTCCCAGGGAAAGAAGTCGGTGGGCCATTTCCGCAGCTTCGCCATTTCCTCCACTGTGGTGCGGTCTCGGAGTTGGTATATTTAAGTAGGGGGGGTGTGGGGGGCACAGCCCCCTACACTAGAAATAGTTTGTGGTGTGCGTGTTTCTTGGAACAGCAATTTTTTTCCATGGGGAAAAAAAAATCGCTGTTCTGAGCTTTCGATCATATCACATTTCGAACTTCCAAGTTCGACCTTATGGCGGTCGATGTTTTGGAAGTTCGATGTGATATAGACCCATGTTAAACTTGATGTAACTTTTTACATATCCAAATGTATACAGTTGTGGAATTCATGGGCTAATTATCTACAATATGTTTCATACTATGGCTGGGTAGTACTGCAGCTGTTACACATTTAGAATGAATTCTGAAACATTAATGAATTCTGGAAAAGTTGGTTTGAAAATTGTAAAAATTATTGTTGACAAAACAATAAAATTTGAACCTTGAGCCTTCTTAATGTACAATGCCTTTCACCATTCTTCCATTTGTGTATAGTTGTGTTTCTCTTTCTCATGTTAAAGGCAGTTCAGTCTGTCTGGTCTCCAAGAACAATGCTGCTGAAATGGGTCACCGACTTTCTTTGAGAATATCTATAGTTTTATATTAACTATGTCATTTTTAATCCATAAATGGCACTTACATATCGATACTGTTTTTTTTTTCTGTCAGCAGAGCATTTTGCTTTGATGTTATCACTTTGAAAGTCAATATAACACCATTTTGACGTTCTTCTCCCATAGCTTCCTATGCATGTATGTCTTGCAGTTTTACATTAAAAATGAAGGTCTACCATCCATTTGTCATTCTGTGTGCACATCATGTACCATCAAAACACTTGCAGTTCAAGGCTCTTAAAAATAAATACATAAATAAATAAGCAAGTAATAAATATCTAAATAAAACGAAAAAGCACAACATTGTTGATACTCTTGTTATGTCATTTATAAACAACACACTCTATGTTATACAACTGTTTCACAGCACTTTTCATAATTTTCTTCTAATTTTTGTCCTTATTTACACTGCTGTGTAACTGCTACCATATAACTCAATAGTGTTTGCTTATCTTGAGACAGAACTTGATTTTGATCTGCTTATGACAACAGACTGACTACTATTTGTTATTTTAAATTAAGAAGAATAAGAAAAATGTATCCTAATATAACATTCCGTCCAGTTTTACTCAGTCTTAATTCATTGTTTTAATGTGCTGCTCTCTTGAGATGCCTTTGTTTTCTAAGCTATGTCAAAAACAAATGCTTTTTCTAGCTTGTCGTTTCTAAATAACAAAAGTTCTCATAAATTAAATATAGTAAATAGAGAAATATGTTTAGCATGTTGCAGTAAGTAAAGTAAATATCAAGATATAGTTTACTGTAAAAGTAAGAGACAAAATAGTTAACACATAGTCACACCTGTTTGTGACTTATTTTATATCATGAACTGTAAGATGTATATTAAAATGTTATGAATTAAGTAAACAGAAGCACATTTATAATATTCTTTGTATGTTACACACATGATCAATGTGAGCAGTGGTAGAGAAATAGCTTTTTGTGGTAATAAAAATGCTAAGAAGTTCGAAAACTGTTAAAAAATGATTTACATGTAAAATTGAATCCCTCCACATGCTATGAATTTGACTTCAAACTGCATCAGCAGGGTGACCACATCTGCTTAACCTATATTTAGAAATGGCATTTTGTAGCTGAAAAAAAAGATCTCCTTAGACATTCCGAACTATGTGACAGTGGGAAAATTCTTTCACTTTTTTTGGTTATAATTGGGTTTGTACTTTAAATGTCTTCGAGCTGAAAAGTAACTGTCAGCATAATGTAAGCCTGCATTCTGCTCTTTGCTATTTTTACTAAAAGCTAAATATGAAAAATCCAGTTGCCTTAATGACAATACCTTCTGGAGAATCTACAAAAGAATGTTTGTGCATGCAAAATGAACTATTAAGCTGTGAAACACAATGTTTTTTTTCTAATCTTATTTTGTCAAGCAAGGACTTCTTGTTTTCCAAAACTGCCTTTTTGAAAAGAGTTCTGGCAGTAGAATAATTGACAATGTTTGCAACAAACATTTTTAAGAATCAATGAGTGTTGAGAATGATAAAGGGCATTAACACATCTGCAGTTAAATGCACATATTTCAATGTAACACACATATTTTATTCTATCAGTTTTTTAATTAATTATTTTTATATCATTTTATTCTACACAACAAAAAAAAGCAGCTTGTTTGCAAATATCAGATAAGGCTGAAAAAAAGCAAATAATGGTTTCTTGTTAATAATGGTAACAGAAAAGAAATAATATGAAGACAAAGAAAGTAATGCTCACATTTGAATATTATTGTTAATGACTATTTATCCCTTCTCCTGAGATGAGCTGTTCTTTTTATAAGATGGCTGAAATTACATTGGCCAGGTATTCTCTCCCATTTGCCATCACTTTAATAGGAACAGCATCATAGGTATTATATAGATAATGATTGCAGTGGTACTTATAAAGAATATTTATAAAAGAGAGGTAATTTTCTATTTACTTATTTCTGTAAAATGGTCCAGAGTTATTATAAAGTGATACATGTTGTTATAAACTATATGCTGACTGGTAGCATGTTCTAAACATTTACCACTCACTGACTGAACAACAGACTTCTCATAGTATTTTGTAAACTACACACTATAGTAAAATAAATAAATAAAATAAAAAATATATAGATTGTATGTGAGTTATTTTAGTCCTTATGTATTGTGCTTACATTAGTAACCCAAAATGTTCAGTATATATTTGTCCTTTGTAAATGTAATAACTATTATGAAACAAGCATTTACCCATCTAAAAATTGAGAGAAGATATCTTCAAATCCCTCACTGTGTTTTCATTGATTATGCCTCTCAAAAAAGTATTTCCATATAGGTTTTTTAATCAAACTCTGCAATATGATGCTCTGCCTTCAAGCTTTATTTTTGCACTTGTTAATTAAAAATGACAGTTATATCTTTTGTAGTATTTAAGGATATGCTGTGAATTATCTTACCATGATAAGGCAACCTTTTTCAATGACCAAAATATATAGCATTGCACATTAATTTAGATACAAGCTGCTAAAAAGTTTCATCCTACAGTCCTGTTTTTGATCTCTCAGTCTGAATTTGAATACTGTATGACTTCAAGCAAGTCTGTTATGCAGTTTACCCATTAAAAGGGTCAGTTGTTGCCTTGTAGAGCTGCAATGACTTTGTGAATTTATTATGCAGTATTTCTTTCCTTGAAAATCATTTTGACTTACTCGGCTGTACAACAACTTCTCTTTATGGCCACTCATCCTATCTGATGCCAATTTAGTTTCAAATGGTTATGGTTTATGGGACATTGAGGGGACTCAGTAGTGTGCTGCATTTTGGACTGACAGAATGAATCATGATCACGAGGGCTCATTCTGAATCATATAATATGTTAAAGATTCTATTTTTAATATAAAATATTCAAAATATGATTGGTGGGTCATTTAAAGATAAGATACATTTACTCATAAGACTTTTTACATTTGTAACTTGCTTTTCTGCTGTGTCAGTACTAGAATCTGTTTTGTTCTTTCTTCCCCACTTTGGAGGTAACTCTGGTTATCAATATAAATGTTAATCAAGTTTTGCTTATTTATTTATTTCAAAAATGGAGTTGATAGCTACTTTTGCCTCTTCAGTCATTACTTGTCCTTTATATCTACTTTTAAGTTCATGAATTTCTTTAGGCTACTTACTTTAGAGGCATGGTTTGCTAATATGTCAGATTATTTGCAAAATTTAGTTGATGTGTACAGAAGGGTGCTATGGTATCATTTAGTGTTGTAACTAATAATGTGAGAAGGTCTAGTGTTGCTGAGTGACTTGAATGAACTATCTTGCCCCTCCCACATAGCTAGTTACTCTTAAATGTATCCAGCTGGAGGGCCACAGGTGGCAATAAGATAGCATTGACTAGTTTGTCCTGTCTTGGTATTTTTTCAAAATTTTTTCTGGTTGCTTTTTGACTCAAGTTAAGATGCTACACAACTGAGGCACAGAACAGTGGCAGGCTGGAACTGGTACCGTGTGATGAGTTTATGGTGACCTAATATGACTTTTTTCATTTCTTAGGTCACCAGTGTTATTATCAAGGAACAGTTCAATTCAGATGTGACAACATGCATAGATCCTAGCTTTTATATCATCACTACTGCTGATGTTAAACACTTACATATTGTTAACTGGTATGCAATTTTAACAAATAATATGCAGTGCCCTGGCCATATATCGTGCAAGCTCCATAAATGATTGTATTATATGTAGTCTAGTTATGATTATGAATCAGTCAACAAGTATAACTGTCTCTTCTTACTATCATTAGTGTCTGAAGCTAGTGGCTGCTACACAGCTCTGTCTTATTGGAACATCATTCATTTAGACTAGTATAACAAAATACTATAGATGTTTCTGTGTAAACTTCTAATATACTGTTACATTTATGCCTTTAGCTTGATACCAGTGCTGTTTTAGGTCTCTGGAAGCATTCGGTTTTATTAGATATTTATCATTTCTGTGTCCTTCAGTTGTTTTTTTCCCAAATGATTTTTAGGGGTTGCCACTTTCTTGGTGGATACCATGGTATTTAGCATGAGTCACTGATAACTTTATCGGCCTATCAACTTGTATTACAAAATCATGTTTAAAAGTAAGAATTTGTGGAATGGTTGTTTCACCCTTCTGTTATATACATGCACACACAAACACACACACAGGTGTGTGTATTTACATTACATTTAGATGAATGTTTTAATCATCAAGTGCAGATTTTCTGTTGATGGGGTGGATTTGCAGTAGTTTACAATTGGATTTGGTTAAGGTATACAAAAGTAAAAAGATGGACTGTAGACATTTCTAATATCATAATGGTTACTAATTTACTTTGTTGGGTCTTCTTTGCATTGTGCTTAGTAAAGGTGGCATCACTCTGTAGTTTCAGGCCATGGAATTTGAGGTCAAATGGTTGAACAGACTCAATTTCACCACTGATAAATCTTCTTACCTTGAAGAGGTGTGCCATTTGTATTCTTAGTGGAGTATAGTAAATGGATGTTATTATTGAACTTAGCCAAATATTTACACTAATCACTTGTTCTTATTTTCATCTTAAGTGGTATCTTTTTGGGCTTTCAGTAAATAGTGTTAAGTCTACTGACGTTTTTCATGTCTTAAACATATATTCCTCTTTAAGTAGGTTTGAAACTTGGGTGTGTACTAAGATACTTCTTATTTGGGTCTAGTTCATATGACTGAATCTCAAAATACTGAATTTCATTTGACCGAGACCACAATATCTAATTTTTAAAATACTGAAAACTCATTTGACTGAATCTCATTATACAAAAAAGCTTTCAATCATGAATTTCAAAATACTGAAATTTAAGCCATAGATGTGATGTGTGCTTCTCTTCACCTATGACTTGCTTGGGATAAAAAACATTACTGTAACTTAAAATGCCAGCTGTCAGAATACCAACAGAAGCATAGAAAGTAGTGTTGTAGCAATTCTAAATGTGGGTATGTCTCTTTACATTTTTATGGAAAGTATCCAAAGTAATATAGTGGAAGTTTCATATGCTCCCGACAGTAGTGGCAGTGAGCGCAGTACTGTAAGGTAAGTAAAAGGTTTGTGCCCTTTTCCTCACTGTAGTGCAATCCTGGAGTTAGAATATATATATAGTTGGGGGGGGGTGTAGCCCCCCACCTAATTTGGTTTTATATCTTCCAGTTCCTGTTAAGAGGGTAGGTAAGATGTTTTTAAGTTTTAGAAAGAGTTAGTTGTTGGTGTTGTAAGTGTGCATGTCTATGGCTTAAAATTCACTATTTTGAAATTCAGGATTGTAAGCTTTAAGTATGATGAGATTCAGTCAAATGAGTTTACAGTATTTTGAAAATGTCTTTGTATTGAAACATTACCCCATCACAATTTTCATGCAGAAATGGGCATTGTCTACATTATTGACAGGGCAAGTCGTGTGACATTGCATGCAAAATACAGTTGAGTGACAAGCCATGCAGATTATCCAGTGACCTGTTGAATATTCATTCTGAATATTCCATCTGTGTTTGTTGTCATTCTTGAAATACGGCCATTCCAAGCTAGTTATTGTGTGTATTGTGTGACCTTTAATGAAGAGGTGTAAGGACAGGTTCAACTATTAGTGGGTCAGAAGGGCATTATGCACCCAGTGCTTTACACCCCCACCTAATTTTGTGCTTTAAATTGCTTTTGTAGGGGGGGCAAGCCCCCTGCACTCCCCACCTTTCTTAACTATAGCTTTCATGAGAGTCACCTGCTATGCAATAATTCCTTTCACGCAGTGGGCACGGAACAGCAGGTATTGAAAATCAGGCATACCAAAATTGATTTTAATCAGAATATACTGTATTGAAATTGTTCACTATTAGTAGTAACATTTGACATGCCATACCAATCCACATGAGAAAAAACAAGTGGTAATTGATTGTCAGTTAGTAAGTCTGCAGCCCCAACCCTAGTTTATTTAGTCACATAAAAGAATTTTAGGAGTCAAATCAAAGGGAGAGTGCTGAGGGTGGTACGATGCCCATGCCTTTGGCTGACCTTAGGAATGAAAAAGAAGCTGTGGTATCAGTAAGACAGGAGCATAACATTGACAGAGACTCAGAGAAGAGAATATCATTCCTTGACTATAAATAATATTATGGTGTTTTAAAGATATAAAGTATCTGGGGAACTGGGTCTGGGCGTGCTGTATGTATTCATATTTCATTTGCTGGGATGTGAGTATTGGATTTTAATATGTTACAGGCTATGAGGTTTCTAATGTGAATTTTTTGGGCCGTGTGTATTAAAGCAAGTTGAGAAAATGAAACAATTGTCCTGTACGTCATTTATGGTGTGTAAGGAATGTTACATCAGGTATGTACAAGTTTTGCCTTAACATAAGTAATAACAGTGTTTCCATGAGCTATAACTGTTTACAAAGTAAGTTTTGCACAGAAGTGAAATTGCTGCTTTCTACTCAAACAGTACCCCACCAGAGGGCGGAAGTGTTTTGTATGAAAGAACACAAGCTGCTTATGTTCCTGCTTTATCAGTTTTCATTGCATTATATTTATTAATTAAAATTTATTGCATAAAATCACTGCAATGTGAATGGGGATAGAATTGCAGATGTATGTGTTAGAGTCTACTTCTGTAAAATATATTCAATTTCCTTTTATGTATTTAATGCATTTTATGTATTTCCCTGACATCTCAGATGCTCAGGTAAGAGCCGCCCTCTCCAAAGAAAAAAACACAGCATCAGTGGGACCAGACGGTGTCCTGGGCTGCGTGCTACATGAACTCCAAGAAGTGCTAAACCCAAACATAAAACTACTGTTCAATCTCAGCCTTACTACAGGATATGTGCCCAAAGAGTCTCCATAAAGGTGGTGCCTCAACGGATCCTGGAAACTATCACCCCATAAGCCTGACCAGCTTGGTCTGCAAAGCTATGGAAAGGATCATCATGGACCTCATAAATAAAGATATTGGGGACCTACAAACACTGGATCCTACCCAGTTTGGCTTTGTTAAGGGCAGATCCTGCCTCTTAAACTTGGTTGATTTCTTTGAAACAGTCACCAAGGCCATTGACGAGGGGAAGGTGGTCCACACAGCCTACCTGGACCTCGCAAAAGCCTTCGATACAATACCCCACTCGGGCATTATAGATAAGCTCACCAGCTTAAATATAAACCCCTATGTCACTAGATGGATTGCAAACTGGCTCAAGGACAGAACCCACATGGTTAGAATTGCTGGAGCCATGTCAGACTCCAAACCAGTTACAAGTGGTGTCCCACAAGGCTCAGTCCTGGGACCTCTCTTGTTCGGTATATATTTCTCGGAGGTACAGGCCAACACGGAAGGACTGTGGCTGACCAAGTTCACAGATGACTGCAAACTGGGCACCATAATCGACTCTCCAGCCGACACAAGCATCCTCCAAAAGGGCCTCATAGAAACAGACAACTGGTGCCAGAGCCATGGCCTCAAGCTAAATGCCAAAAGTGTATAGTCATCCCTTTGGCAAAAACAAAGTGCCCACAAATTACCACATAGGTGGTAATCCATTAAGTACAGAAGAAGTAATTAGGGACCTGGGGACCCAAGTTGATAGCAATCTCTCATTTGACAACCACGTGGCCAAAGTGGTTAGAAAAACATTTTATATAGCCCACCTAATCATGAAGGGATTCACATCTAGATCAGGGGACGTCATCGTGCCTCTTTACTCATCCCTCATCAGGCCCATAATTGAGTACAATGCCCCTTTTGGGATGTACCTTACCAGACACCTGCAGCAACTGGAAAGATCCCAATAGGACCTCACCAAGAGGATCAAAGGGCTCAAACAGATGCCAAATGCTGCCCGGTTAAAGAAACTCCAGCTCTACTCAGTGGCATACCGCCTGTTCAGAGGCGATCTGTGCCTGATGTATAAAGCCATGTCCAACCCGGAATTAATGGACATGCTGCACCTCAGAAAATCCAAATCCCATTGAGCTACGCGCTTGAGAGACTTGAACCTCAGCACTGAAATAAATAGGACATGCTGGAGGGACAGATTCATAACCCAGAGGCTCCCTTCACTCTGGAATAAAATCCCAGTCCAGGTTAGGCAGAGTCCTTCATTGACTCTCTTCAAGAGGAATCTTGATGAGTGGATGGGAGATCATAGGTTTACCCCGGGTATCACTTCTGTGTCACTGTTAGACAGAGGCACAGTATACTAACCTCGAAAAAGGGCATAGCAAAATAAATTTAAAATGGGTGGCGAAAGCCAAACACATTCTGGCTAGGGTTATAAATGCCCTAGGGCAGATAGCCTAGTATGAACCTATGAACCTATAACAGCAACAGCAAATATGCATACATTGTATAGTTTTGATTAAGACACGTTAATGTGCACTTGCAGCAGAGCGCAGATTTAACTACACTGTTTTCCATATTTTGTTTGGTGACGTTGGCTATCCCATGTTTATTCATAGTAAGACTAGCAATTACAAGGAAACATAAATTAGTGGGCGGGGTTTGGGCGGTCCTTGCTACTGCGCATCTGGTGGAGTAATGTTCCAATACAAAACCTTGAAAATTAGGTCAAATGAAATTCGATATTTTGAGATTCAGTCATATGAAGTGGTCCCTGTTATTTACATTGTAGTATTTTGTGAGAAATATTGTTCATTTCAGTTTTAGATTCCAAGCTTTCATGCCTTACTAAGCTCATTGCAAAATGTTTGTTGAATAATGTTAACTTAGTCAAATGTTTATTGAGTCACATTTTATTCTGAGTACTGAGCTGTGTCCGTTTTTTTTCCTCACAGTAAAATCTGCTTGTCATATTTTACTTAATGGCTCATTTATATTTTTAAAGGAATTTAAGAAATATATGGGGTACAAATATTCCTCCTCAAGTTCAGCAAGGAAAAAATCTATGTTTTCACAAACATGGTGTCAAGAACTGAGACTGGGCAGCCACGTTGATGCAGCGGTTAGTGTTGTCACCTCACAGCAAGAGGTTCTCTGGTTTGACCCTCAGCTGGGGTGCCTTCTGTGTGGAATCTGCATGTCCTCCCTGTGGTCATGTGGATTTCCTCCAGGTGCTCCGGTTTCCTCTCACATTCCAAAGACATGCTGTAGGTGGATTGGACACTCTAAATTGGCCCTAGGCATGAGTGTGTGTGTGTGTGTCTTCCGTGGAAGGTTGGGTGCCGGGCTGGCAACTTGACACTGTAAAACTCCACTGCCAATCATGAGCGGACATGTGATCTGCTGTGGTGACCCCTAACCGGGAAAAAGCCGAAAGAAGAAGAAGAAGAAGTGTCAAGAACTGAGACCGCTAAAAGTGTGGTAGCTGTTATAGTCAGATCATTCCTAAATTGCCTACTGATAGAACCAATGGCTGATCCTTTAGATTATTCTTTTTCTGAATGTGACATTAAAGGGCTAAATACTTTCTTCATTATCCACTCTAGCGTTCTATATATGTTTTTTGTGGAAACAAAGTGCCACTCTTAGTAAAGTAAACTATGTTTTAGAGAAACTGCAATTATGTACATTGATATTTGCCATGAAGTGAAGTATTAGTCTTGATACTAAACTAAATATAATATAACTATTTTTTTCTCCTTTTTATATCTTCCCTCAAAAAGGGGGGTGTTAGAGATTATGGGCATCAATAACCTTGAAGATCATTTTTGGAATTTTCTCACTTTGTAAATAAACATTTACAATTTTAAGTACACTCTTCATAGTTGGTCCTGACTGAAGTTTTTTTTGCTGTGTAAGTTTATTATTTTCAGTACAGTCACCATGCATAATGGGCCTTGCTGATTTCCTAATTATTTATGGCCTTTTCTAAACAAATATATTTGTAATACTGATAAAAATGTAATTCAAGGATACAAAATGCATCTATCAGTAAATCATTAGAATTACTTCTAGTGACCAAGATGAATTGGTAACATTAGATTAAGTTGAACTGTAAACAAATACACATGCAGAAGTACCTTAGTGGTAAAAGTACCCTATATAAGAACTTTTCTGTATGAAATGGAAATAGCTCAACTATTTTAAAAGGTGCTAAAATGAAACAGCTAATGAAAGATCAAAGAACTTTATTTTTTTACAAGAACTGTGCTGTTTTTTGTTAATGCAAAAGATGGAAGAAAAAGTATGTAGAAATGAGTTAACTCTCCTGCCTGCTTAGCATTTGTGCTTAAACTCAGAATCAAAATAATAGACCCTTCCACTCTCCAAACATAAATTAATTTAAATATTTGATTAATTTACTGGCTTATGTAGCAAGGTGATTTCACAATATGAGCGCTTTATGTCTAACAGGAAGTATATACCTACCAAATACATTAATTGGACATCATTTCCTGAAAGCCCTGTAATGCCCCACTACTTGCCCAATAATCAGTGAGCCTCATTTCTCATCACTGGCAACAGTGGGAGGATGTACATTGGGAGGATGACAAGTACACACACAGTATTTCCAGATGCAACTCTCTTCATTAAGTGCAATTTCTCATAAGAGCACACAGAGACTGCAGTCAGTCCGGGGCTGGTTTCTCACTCTTTCTCCAGATCTCAGTAAGACTCCCCACTGGCACAGCTATAGAGGTGAGATCTTAGCTGAGCAGCCAAGCCAAGACCTCCAGCACTCTCTCTATCCAATCAGGGCTTTGTGTCCCTGCTCAAGTAGCTGGCACACATACATGTTGAGATTTGATTTACACACACACAAACACACACCTGGGAAAGGCTGGCACAAGTTTACTAGCTATGCCTCCTTCTACCCAGACTATAACATAGCTATTACTGCCACCAGCTAACTCTTTATCAGCTACTTTAAGGCCCTTAACAAAGGGTGTCCAATCTTACTATGTGATGTTATTATCAGTACAAATGGTAGTTTGACTAAGAACAAGGCTATTAGGAGTGACTCACTGTGTCACCAAATAAATATGCAAGTACTCTCAGAACTTAAATATGTCTCACAAATATCAGCCACAATGAAGGTTTAAATATATTTAATAATAAATAATAAAATAATGAGAAAATACTCAGTATATAATCACATTAACATCAGAGTTCAAAATCACAGGAAATATTTAAAACAACATTGCAGGACAGTCTCAAATAAATAAAGAAAAACATCTAAATTAAGCTTTGCTATATTTCTGACTATATCTAGAGGATTACTATATCTTAGTTAACTTACTTACAGAGCAAGCAAGGCAGATGTGGTGAGTGGATCTTCTTGCCATGTCAAAGACAAAATACAAAATTCTATCTCTCTCTCTCAGACATTTCCCAAATTAATATCTTAAATATTACTGCTGGGATTTTTGCAGAATAACATCATTTCTTGTCATCTGCCTTCAGTTCCCAGGCTCAAAGCAACCACTGATACCAGCTGGTATCATTTAGCATCTACCTGTGAAAATACATAGACCTCAGATCTTTTGGCAAATGGTGGTAGTCATAAAATAATTTACATTCCTCCACATTTAAAGACAATACAGAAAACTTCTCTAGCACAGAAATTATGTCTCCTGTTGCACTGAAACTGAAAGATAACATCTTTTTTATGGCACAGTCATAAAGTAATTTAATTTCAACTATTTTCTGTAGTTTTGCAAGTTAATCTCCTGTGTTCCAGTTTCCCCTATTAAAATATATTCATTTAAACAGTTACAATACTGTATGTACATTTCTGTTCTTTTTCAGTAGTGTACACTGTGGATACATCTTTAAGCTCAGTACTTTGTAAAATACCCCTTCAGCACACGTCTATACAAACCATCTTATATGACATACATTTCTAATACATTTGTGGTGTTATTTCCTACAACACACAATGATCTCTCACTAAACAGTCACCAAATACCATACCCCTAACCTACACTTGCATTGCCACCTTAACTCCTTCACACTTCCCAACACAATAAATTGAATTCAAAATACTTTACCTGCATTACCTTTGACTATTATAACATTTGTTTAACTTACTGTGCCCTGCCAGCATTCAGACTTGTTCTTTACACCACATATGTTATTAGAAGCTTCTGAATCAGTTTGTTTTAAGCTGTCTTAGAGTAACTGATAAATGGCCCATTACTGCTAAGAAATCCAGTATTTCAGAGAGCATTTTTGTGATAATTTAGTATTACCCACTATTTTTACCTACATGCATTGCTAGATGATATTAATGTGCACTATGTCCTCACTGGACCAGAAGGAAAAAAAAGGCATTTTACACCAGCCATGGCAATATTTTTGTTACTATATATATGGTTAAGCCTTCTGTTTATAGTCTCTGCCATGTAAATCTAAATGGAAAGGGATCACATCAGTCACCCTGCTAGACAGGGGTCCAGAGAAGTAAATACTGTGGGAAGAAATATCCACTGAATTGTTATGGCTAGGCTTGTATAGGCCAGTCCCCACAAACTGTTCCAAAATGTTCTCTCAAAGCACCAGCACTACAATAATCCAATAAAAACGTATTTTATTCTACACAATAAAAACAGTTGAGCGCTTTCATCAAGTAATGACTTCATCAGAACTAACAAATAAGCTAACCATTCTCCTTTTAAAACAACAATTTGCATCACCTGATATTCTTCCATTACATTACATAGTAGATTTAAAGTGCTAGTGCCTAATATAGTTCCTTCCAATATGTTTACAACTTAAATAACCATATGTAATTCATATTAAAAATATTGGTTATACAGCTCCTACCCATAAAAATGTGACTAATAATTCTAAACACCAAGGAGGTTATTTTATATATATATATATATATATGAATCATGTATACAAACTTTTTAAAAAAAAATATATATGCATATAAGTGAAAAAGTGAGTTAAAAAAAGTACATTTCTTTTACAGCCTGTGTCACTTGTACATAACATCTAAAATAGGCTTAATAGATATCTGTTCATTTATTCCAGGATAGACAGATGCGTTTAATTTAATTTGCCACCTGATTTCCTTATCACTCACTTTTAATTTTATATCCCCACCCCTTGTGTTCCTTTTTACTACCGCCAATATTCCAAACTTAAATCCTGAACAGGTTGCACTGTCCATCAAATGCTTCGATAGTGCATTATTGCTATCTTTTTTCTTGACACTATACATGTGGTCGTAAATCCTATTCCTTAAACAACGGGTGGTCATTTTTTAAAAAAGTTTGTATACATGATTCATATATATATATATATATATAAAATAACCTCCTTGGTGTTTAGAATTATTAGTCACATTTTTATGGGTAGGAGCTGTATAACCAATATTTTTAATATGAATTACATATGGTTATTTAAGTTGTAAACATATTGGAAGGAACTATATTAGGCACTAGCACTTTAAATCTATTATGTAATGTAATGGAAGAATGTCAGGTGATGCAAATTGTTGTTTTAAAAGGAGAATGGTTAGCTTATTTGTTAGTTCTGATGAAGTCATTACTTGATGAAAGCGCTCAACTGTTTTTATTGTGTGGAATAAAATACGTTTTTATTGGATTATTGTAGTGCTGGTGCTTTGAGAGAACATTTTGGAACAGTTTGTGGGGACTGGCCTTGATTATTAGTTGTTCGCTGTTCCAGTTTACTTGTTTTTAGGCTTGTATAGGCCCTAAGGCCAATAGCCTAATACCAACCTATGAACCTATGGAAATGTAGCCACAGAGCATAGAGCTTAGAATGGCATTCTTGAATGAGTTTTTTACCATAGTGTTTTAGAATTCTCTGACTTTTTTATTGCAAACTACCCTAGGGGAATTGACATATGACATTTTATACAGCTATTAAATTCAGGAATTTCAGATGGCCTTTATTGCCACAGTCTGACACTACACTTGGTTTCTTAAGTCTACCTGGAGGTTATTTGACTCTTTCCAAAATGTAAGGTTTCCATCTGGGGGGCTATTTGTCCTTTGGCCAAAGGCTGGCTGAAAGTTATGTTCAGAATGTCTGCTAATTTACTATGTTAGAAGTAAAAATCCTATGTATTTCAGCAGGGATTTTTTTTCCCACATAAAATGTCATTACTGCAATGACATGCTTCCATTTAGCCACACTGATTAATTTAAATTCAACACTGAACTGCACTGAAATTCCTGAGGGTACTGTAGGAATTTTATGCTCATTTTGAAGATGATCACCATGTTATCACCTGAAAATGTAATAGTCAAATCTCAAAAGGTAATGGATATATATAGCTTTTCAAAAGCAGACCTCAGTGACTTTAGTTTATTCATATGACTTTACTGCTAGAATCTGATATTTTGCATTGTAATTAGTTTCCATTGTGAGAGATGTGGTGAACCTTTGCTCAGTATGCTAAATATAATAGTAGTCTAGAGTATTCCTGAATAATGTTTTTTTTTTTTTTGTCACTAGAATTATGACCTCCTCTCCCTACTGTAGACTCACATGCAATGACTACATAATGTGAAGCTGTGGGTGTTTTATAGCTGGAACACTCAATGAGTGTGTTTTTTTTTTTTTGCTGAGTGTGGCATTGCCTCCTCACAGCAAGAGGTTCTCCAGTTCGATTCTTGTCTGGGGTACCTTCTGTGCAGAGTCTGCATGTCCTCCCTGTGGTTGCGTGGGTTTCCTCCGGGTGCTCCGCTTTCCTCCCACATCCCAAAGACATGCAGTAGGTGGATTGGACACTCCAAATTGACCCTAGGTGTGAGTGTGTGCATGTGTGTGCCTTCTGTGGAAGGTTGGGCCCCGGGCTGGCAACTCGACACCGTAAAACTCCACTGCCAATCATGAGCGGACAGATGATCTGCTGTGACAACCCCTAACCGGGAAAAGCCGAAAGAAGAAGAAGAAGAAGTAAATAGACATTGTTCTGGGAAATTTGCTGCAAAACAGTTCCAAAGAAATTGTTCTTCCTTTAGAGATGCCATCAGCAGTCTTGCAGCTATTATGTTGTTCTGTCTTTGATATTTAGTTCGCAAAGAAAAATGTGTGCTTTGAATTTATAGTCTGATGACCTCAGTATGTATTTGAATCATTTCACTGGTGTGCTGTTAAAAAGTGAGAAACAAAAATACTGTTTTCTAGGAAAAAGTGACATTTTATATAGATATGGACATTGCATTTTCCCCCATTCTTCATGCTTGACTCTGACTGAGCTCTTAATTGGCTTTAAGAGCCAAGACAAAACATTGGCTTGTGCTTTCTTCAAAAATCACAGGCTTGCCCATTGTCTACCTAAGTGCCAAGTGGCATCCAACATACTATGTCTCACACCGTAGTATATTCACAACTAGGTGTATCCCATCTTGTTGTATCACAGCTACCACCCTGTTGTACATATTCCACTTTATCCAATCAGCATTTGACTACTTTTTTACTGTTCAACCCGTGACTTATCCTCCTAATGTTTGCAGCTCCATCCCTGCTTGTCTATACTGTCTTGTGTTTTTCTTCCCTTTCTTCCTGCTGTTTTCTTATCATCTTTCCAGTCATATCTTGTTTCTCCCTAGATATAAAATGGAGTACTTCTCCCTACAAAAAAGGAGCCCTGCCATCCTCCTATCTGTGTTTCCTTTGTGGATTTCTTTCCCCCTGGTTCCAGGTCTGAATAAATAAATGGCAAGTGCAAGAACGCTGAGTCCCTCTTTCCAAATACATCTATACATAGATTTGTATTGAGATATTCTGATGAAGCCCACCTTTTTGTGAGTGAAAGCGCTTAAGAAGAAGTATTAAATGAAGATTTTTTTAGCCAACTTTTTTGTTGGTGTGTATCTTTTCAGCCAACTTCATTGCTGGTTCATTTTTGATGGTGATTTTGCATCTCAGGGGTTTGTGGACTCAGTGTTCTTGCACTTGCCATTTATTTGTAGCTAGTTGATGAAATGCTTCCTTGGTTCTGAGGTCTGAGTAAATGTCTAAGCAAATTGAACAACACACTGCAAGTGTTTACAGTCTGCTGCAAGTTATTGCTATGTGGTGTTTCCTGATAGCCTGCACCAGCATGCACCCATTTCCTATATCTGGTGACACCTAATCGCATGTTGTTGATGCTACCCTGTATTTGGCCACTCTGTTACTCGGCATCCTACTTATTGCTCTTTTTACCGTGGTCGGCTTGTGAAATTTTTTAGCATTGCTCTAATTTCTACATGAGGGTACAGTTTGCTGCTGATGTGCAGTTTGCTGACATTGATGTTTGTACTTCACCACTGAGTGGCCTTGGCTGGAAAAGTCTGATTTTAAATTGAAAATAACAAGATGCCACAAAATTCCAAATGGCCACTTTAAAATTTGATTTCTGGAGTTCAGTTTATTTCTTCAGCTTTTGAAATCATTGATGTCAGCTATGTGATGATGTCTGTAGAGTCATAATCTAGACTGTCTCTGAGGGTGACTTGCATGCAAAGTGAAAAGTTGTTTTTGTGGATTCATTTATCATTTTAGCACATGATCTTATCAGGATGAAATGAAACTCAGTACTTTATCTTCTGAGAATGATGCCAAACATTCACTGTTGTATAGTTGTTTGTTTATCAGTCTAACAACTACAGGAGTTCCTGGCCTTTCCCAGGGCAAGTGGCATGTTTGCAGAATCCCACAGTATAATGCTGGATGTGGAAGCCGAACTGTACAGTGCCTAGAGACTATCCTTTAGAGATGCCCTAGGTATGCAGGCCTATTTCTGTGTATCGATATTTGTAACTACTCTTCACCTTTTATTCAATTTGAGACTTATTAAAGCTGTCTGAAATATGGGTAGATTAAGGGTTTAACATCTACAGTCATCTGCACAAAGTATGCAAATAAAGTACTATGTTTTATTTTTATATTTGTAAAATTCAGTTGCATGTATACTTCTGGTTCTGGATCATAGATATACACTGGATATTTTGTGCTTTGGTGTATTTACAGGTGATTCTTTATCTGACACCAGCATTGTAGAACTGCTCCCACATAATGCTGGACAATTTACAACCTCTGACAATGACAGGGATAAGGTGACATAGACAGACAAGGGGGGGGGGGGTTCTTTGTCTGATTCCCAGGCCCAGGACTCTGATTCAGAGAAAAGTTTGTCCTCTCGAACTCCATTTGAGAAGCTTTCCCTTTGTAAAGACTAGTTTAGGATGAATAATGTATTTTTGTGGGAAAAAGTGGATATTCCCCATAAACTGAGGCAATATTATGATCTGCTGCAAGTGGATTTACCACATGATATATCCATTCCTCCTATTATGCCAGCCTTAGAGGACATGTTAAAGACTGCCTGCAATAATCCTGACCCTCAGCCTTCAGTCCCCCAAAAAGGCACAACACTTATTTATATCAACCATTCCCCAGCATATAAAATGGCAAGGCATTAGACAGATTTCATAAGAGAATTTCCTTCTTACATTTTTTTCTGTCAGGTTTTTACAGCTTGTATAATTGTTCTGCATCACTTTCTTCAGAAGGTGGGTCCTGTCTGAATCCTACAATTTCTAATGTCACAAGAGTAGCTAGCCTAATACTTATCTATGCACGCAACACTTTTCTAAAGAGGTAAAATCTGAGATTTTAAACTCTTCTTTAGACAAGGCAGTTTTGTTTGGCCCTACTGTTTCTCAGGTTCTCAAACAGTTTCACGACAGAGGGAAATTCATTCAGAAAGTTACTAAGATTGTTCAAACCCACATTATAAATATTACGCACCCTCTATTTTTTTTAGACAAAATAATCAATCCTTGCATCTTCTGGCAAACAGGGAACAAGAAAAAAAGATGCAGACGGAGAACAATAAAAAAAGAACAAGGATCCTTTTAGAAAAAGGGAGAGAGTATACCTTCAGATTGACTATGCCAGCATTCCTTCCTCCACTTCCCTCCTGTCCAAGAACTCTAGGTCTTCTCATACACTTTCTCTCAAGCCTTCCCTTGACAACAGATTGTTTCAGACTATTATGTTCTAATACTAGTTCAGGATGGTTACAGTTGGCACTGGATACATATACCTCCTATTAGGGGGATTCCTCCCTACCATTTTAACCAAATATTTTTTTCCTCAGGCTCTTCAACATATGCTTACCCTAGGAGTTATACTTCCAGTGCCTTTAGACAAAATGGAGGAAGGCATCTACTCCAGAACATTTTTGATTTCAAAGAATGATCTTTCCCATAGACCAGTTCTATATCATTCCTTTCTTACTGGGTTTGTGAAACTACCAACATTCAGGATGCTGACATTTCAGAGATTATTACCAGTCATGCCTCTTCTGAGTTTTATGATAACATTGGATCTAAAAGATGCTTATCCTCACATTCCCATATCCACAGGCTTCAGAAAATTTCTGTGCTCTGTTTTCAGTTATCAGCACTACCCCTTGAAATAGCTACAGCTCCTAGGGTGTTTGTAAAATGTCTAGCTCCAGGGACAGCTTTGTAAACTACAAGGCAATCACCTTTTTTCCTTAGATAACTTGCTGATCATTGTATAGCCTTTTGCCATGCATTAGGAATCCTTAACCTCAGTTTTTTCACTTCTTACCAATCTAGGCTTCCAGAAAAAAATAAAAAAAATCTTTCTTTATTATACAGGATTGTGCTTTTAGACTGCCTTCTAGATATGTCTGTTCAAGGGGATTCTTAACATGGGGAAAAGGTGAATCTGTATCTGGAAATTTTCCTGATCTTATTCAATCAGTCTGAGACTTCAGCCAGACAGTATCATAGGATTCTAAGGCTTGCGGCTTCTAAGATTCTCATGATTCCTTTTGCAAAGTTACACATAAGAAAAATTCAATGTTAAAAATATGGATCCAACTTTTTCATATTTTGGGATTTTCAGATTCCAGTTTTGGACTTTTTCAAGAAAGAATTGCATTGGTGGAGACAATAAGATGTCTTACTTTTTGTTTGGGTGTAATTTCTTTGGTGGTAAAGATGTGAGGCCTGTTGGACAGTTCAAAAAGATCAAAGCACATAAATGTCAAAGAGATTTTAGCTGTGATCCATGCTATAAAATCTCTTCATGACATGTGGTCCCCAGGACCATTAGAGGTAATTACAGGCAATACTACAGTGATGTGGTACATAAACAATAGGATGGCACAAGACCTTACTCCTTGTCTAGGTCAGCTATGATGGCTTAAGAGTTAGCTGTAGAGCATGAAATAACCCTCCAAGCAGGTTACATACTGCCTGTTCAAAATGTAGAGACAGACAAGTTAAACAAGGCTAGGACCAATCCTCACAAATTGAAACTGAATGAGAGGGGTCTTCCACTTATTTATCCAGTTGTGGGGAATATCTCAAAAAGATTGGTTAATCCCCTTTTAAAACAGACAACTCGCTGCTGCTGAGTCTGCTTGGCTGTGTGCGACAGCTCTGAACTATCCCCTCCACGACCCTGTGTCTTTGCCTGGGTTGTATCCCTCTAATTTCACTATTAGGGTGTTCCCCACAGAATACCCTTGGACTCGGTCAGGACATTGTCTTCTTCTACCACCAGAAAAAAGAGACTATCCCCTCCACGACCCTGTGTCTTTGCCTGGGTTGTATCCCTCTAATTTCACTATTAGGGTGTTCCCCACAGAATACCCTTGGACTCGGTCAGGACATTGTCTTCTTCTACCACCAGAAAAAAGAGACTATCCCCTCCACGACCCTGTGTCTTTGCCTGGGTTGTATCCCTCTAATTTCACTATTAGGGTGTTCCCCACAGAATACCCTTGGACTCGGTCAGGACATTGTCTTCTTCTACCACCAGAAAAAAGAGACTATCCCCTCCACGACCCTGTGTCTTTGCCTGGGTTGTATCCCTCTAATTTCACTATTAGGGTGTTCCCCACAGAATACCCTTGGACTCGGTCAGGACATTGTCTTCTTCTACCACCAGAAAAAGAGACTATCCCTCCACGACCCTGTGTCTTTGCCTGGGTTGTATCCCTCTAATTTCACTATTAGGGTGTTCCCCACAGAATACCCTTGGACTCGGTCAGGACATTGTCTTCTTCTACCACCAGAAAAAGAGACTATCCTCCACGACCCTGTGTCTTTGCCTGGGTTGTATCCCTCTAATTTCACTATTAGGGTGTTCCCCACAGAATACCCTTGGACTCGGTCAGGACATTGTCTTCTTCTACCACCAGAAAAAAGAGACTATCCCCTCCATGACCCTGTGTCTTTGCCTGGGTTGTATCCCTCTAATTTCACTATTAGGGTGTTCCCCACAGACTACCCTTGGACTCGGTCAGGACATTGTCGTCTTCTACCACCAGAAAAAAGAGACTATCCCCTCCACGACCCTGTGTCTTTGCCGGGGTTGTATCCCTCTAATTTCACTATTAGGGTGTTCCCCACAGAATACCCTTGGACTCGGTCAGGACATTGTCTTCTTCTACCACCAGAAAAAAGAGAGTATGTCTACCTAGTCATGCTATATTACGTTTTAACTAAATGTTCCTGCTAAACTTTCAGACTGCCACTAGCTAAGCAGCCAGCAGCTACCCCTCCTTACTCCTTCATTTCCCCTCACAGTCTCCTCGGATGGCCACATAGGCTATCCTCTCTCCCCCTTCTAGTACAGCTCCACGCCTGGTAGCTCCCTTGTTTGCTTACTGCACTACTACTTTGTCCACTAGATGTTATACTTTTCTCATCCCTATTTGGGATATTAGTACTGACTTCTGCCTTACACTTTTATTCTCCCCTCCTTATACTAATCCTTTTCCTCCTTTACCTCTCTGTCTCATCCTCTCCCCCGAGGATACTTTCTCTTGCCTTGATTTCCCCCTTCCTTCCCTGATACTTTTTCCACTCTCCTCTGGTCTGCTTTGTGTGCCCCGCTCCGCTCCCCACCCTACCCCCATATCCCACCCACCCCCCGGGGTCCTACATTTATATTTCTACAAGCCACACCTCCTACTACTGCTATCCTATCCAATTCACAGTCTCACAGATTGTGTAACTTCCTTCACTTAGTCACACCTACATACCACTTTAACCAACCCACCACTATCTCACTAAAGTCCTATACCATTACAGCCCCTTCCACTCTACCCCCTACTCCCACCACACACCCCTCTACAACTTATCAGGAAACCCTACTTCACATACAACTATCTTATCATGTCTACAACTATCCTCCACTCACAACTTAAACTACCTATCACCTTCTTACTATTATTCCTTCTCATTACTACCTACTTCTTAACCTCCTATGAACACTCCTTAACTATTTCTCTCTCACTTCCCTCAAAACATACTAGTACACCTACAACATACCTACCTTCATCCTATTTACCTACCTCATCACAAACCATATATCTACTTTCCAAATACCATAGACTATTTCATTGTAAACTACTAAAAACTAAATCAAAAAAGTATTTGACACATCTCTAAAACACATATCCAAAAACTATGGTCTACTACTCCATCTACTTCAGGACGGTGACATACACCCCAATCCAGGCCCTCAACCTACAACTACTGAAACACACAGTCACCATATAAAAGCTCTCCTTCCTCCATCAACTATAACTACAAACATACTATCCTTGGTCCACCTAAATATACGCAGCATCTGTAATAAAGTTAGTCAAATACATGCCCTACTAGAAGTACACAACTTTGACATTCTATGCTTATCAGAAACCTGGCTAAAACCATCTATTAAAGATATTGAAATTACCCCACCTGGATATAACATTGTTAGACTTGATCGCACCTCCAAGAAAGGAGGTGGAGTAGCTATCCTATATAAATCTAACCTGAAGCTTACTCTTCTTGACCTTGCTCTTACCCAAAACAATAATGTCGAAATAATCTGCTCTAGAGTTCAAATTAATACTACTAAATCAATAAACATCATTTGTGCATATCTGCCTCCAGGAAATAATATCCCCACATTAGAACAACTTCTTGAACAACTCTCAAATTACCTCCCTCAAGAAACACTACTCCTTGGAGACTTTAACATTGACTGGAAATCTTGTAACAATGCTAACCCTACTTCCCATTTAAACCTTTTTGGTTTCAAACAACTAATTGATAGTGCCACTAGAATAAATAAAACAAGCAAATAAGAAACCACCTTAGACTGGGTTCTTACAAACTCCCCCTCACAAAGCTACAAAACTGGCATCCTTCCTGATGACCTTAGCGATCACTCCCTCACATATGTCATTAGAGCTAAAACTCATCAAAACTTACCTACCTCACATAGAACACTATATTCAAAGAAACAATTTAATCCCCAAAGATTTCAAACAGAACTCTCACAATACAATTGGACCCCTCTAAAGCACCTCTCTCTCAACAAAGCCGTAGAATATTTCAACTCAGCATTCCTTACAATCCTAAACCACCATGCCCCAAGTCGTACCATTAGAATAAAGACCAGAACAGCACCCTGGCTTACCTCTAATACTAAACAAAAGATCAGGCTTAAAATAAATCTTGGAAGAAATGGCTCCTCTAGAAACCCAACAGACTATCAAACCTTTAGAGAGCTGAGAAACAAAACCAAAATGCTATTATTTCAGACAAAAGAACTACTATGTAGAACTTCAGCAATCCACAAAAAGAACCAAAAAGGTTCTGGTCTACTATCAATCATCTACTTACCCCAGGTAAAATAGTAACACCTAACCCACAGAATCTAGACCCTGATAATCCCTCTTTAATAGCCAATAACTTCAATAGCTTCTTTACTACTTCCATACAAACACTAGCAAGCCATTTATCCCCTGATGCTTCCCAACTGATCTTAAGTAACACCAACAAAGTCATTCCTCCCTTCAACTTCAACCCATACCCACCTCCTACATACAATCTCTCTTACAAAAACTTAAACCCACTACCCCCTCAGCAGATAAGCTTCCTGCTGAATTCCTTCAGGAAGCAGCAAAAGCTATAGCCTACCCTGTTTCGATCCTAATAAACAGATCCATAAAAGAAAGTTATTTTCCAGCAATCTGGAAGATATCACACATCATACCCTTACATAAAGGAGGCAAATCCACTGACCTCTCTAACTACTGCCCAATAGCACTATTATCTCCACTAGCTAAAATCATGGAAAAATGTATACACAAACAACTACTTAACCATCTCCTTCAAAATAACCTACTAGCAAACACTCAACATGGATTTAGACCCTCACATAGTATGACCACTGCACTACTTTCCTTTACTAACACAATAAACTGTAACCGTAATAATAACAAACTAACTGCTTCTCTTTTCCTAGACCTGTCAAAAGCCTTCGACATGGTCAACCATAAACTTCTCCTACACATACTAAACTCACTTGCCTTGGATTTTTCCTCCTTAACCTGGTTCTCATCCTACCTTGAAAACCGACAACAAGCAGTACTCTGGAAAAATTCTCTATCTGCTCTACTACCTATCTCCTTAGGAGTACCTCAAGGATCAATATTAGGTCCACTCTTATTCTCTATCTTTATTAATGATCTTCAATCATCTATCCATAACACTACCTGCATACAATATGCAGATGATTCTACCATCATCTGTACAGCTCCCACCCAATCTGAACTCCAGTCACTCACACAATCTACCTTTTCAACCGTTGAACAATGGTTCTCAAAATGATGTCTCCTTCTCAACTCCAAGAAAACAAAGCTATTACTATTCTCACCTACCCACAAATCTCCTCAACTAAATTTTACTATTACTGCAGCTGACAATTCTCTTATCTCCCCAGACTCTACTACCAAACTGCTTGGTGTTACTATTGATAATAATCTTAACTATGATTGTCATATCAATAACACTATAAAAGCAGTAAATAAAAAGATAGGTTCACTGTACAGAATAAAACCCATCCTTACTCCAGAAGCACGGACCACCTTAGCTCAATCACATCTTATCTCCACCCTACTGTATGCTTCCTCTATTTACACCAATCTCTCTAAAGGTAACCTGAAAAAACTAACTACATCCTACCATAATATAGCCCGTTTTGCCACAGCATCCCAGTACAGAACTCACCACTGTAATAACTTAAAACAATTACAATGGTTAGAACTACCTAACAAGCTTATCTATCAACAACTCTTAATTACACATAACATTCTTTATCAACCAACAAAAACACCAGCTCTCAGTAACCTCCTTACTCCCTATAAAAACTTGAAACAGTTGCGATCTGCCGAAAAGATACAAGTCACCACAACTAGAATTACAAATTCAGCAGGTAACTGTCTATTTTCAAACTCCATAGGGAAAATTTGGAATAACCTCCCCCCACACATTACCTCACTAGACTCCTTTCAACTTTTCAAAAAACAACTTCTATTACATCTTAACAACTTCTGGCTCTGCTCTTGTACCAATCCAGACTAAATGACTTCTTCGCTCTTCAGCCATACCTCCCTACGTAAAAATCACTATCTTTCCCTGCTATTTCAAATGACTAAATTACTGTACTGTTCTAAAAAAAAAAAAAAAAAAAAAAATATGAAAATATGAATATATAGCTTAGGCTATTTGTTTTTTACCTGATTTTTTTTCGCTGTATTTTCTACTACACTAAAATGTATGCATTGTTGCTTAAATGTTTAACCTTGTTTTAATTGTGGAGCTTTTCTCCCCGGGCCTCCACTGAAAATGGAAATTATCCAGCTGGACTAGCCCGGTCAACAAATGTAAAATAAAAAATAAAAAATAAATAGACAGCTAGTATGTTCTTCACCAGGCCTCTTTGTAAACAGACCTAGAAAACAGGTCATTTTCATGTATGCATTTCCACACTTTCCACTGATATCTAGCATCAATCTGAAGATTCAGAAGGACTTACCTAAAATTACTGTAGTAATTTCCTTCTGCCCTAAGTAGACAACATTGGTTCTCTCTTGTTATGGAATAGGTTAAGAGCTATTACCACAAGTTTCCTCACAGGCTGGATATACTCACACAAAATGGGGAAGCGTGACATACCCCTTTCTCAAACAGCTTCAGATGATTGCTTGGATGACTGAATTTTAACACCTTTTAGGCTCCTTTTTCATGAGAATATTCAGCAGGTACTAAAGAAGACAAGAAATCTTGATACTACACAATCTTGTTTTAACCAGTGGAGAAGATTTTCTAGTTGGTGCCTCACCTATAACCACAACCATATCCAGGATTATTACATGTGGTTCTCAAACATTTGTATGAGTTACTGGGACTTCCAAGATGGCTACACACTGAACAACAGCTTGATTTCATTTCTCCTAGTGTGAAACAAGAAGCTCAGAGATAAGGGCCAGAAATTCTGATGATTCTAGCAAATAAAAAACTTAAGAGAGTTTGAATGAAAATCAACTTGAAAAGGTAGATAGAAAACACTGACTGGGAAGATCCTGCAGGTGTTCAGCAAAAAGCAGTTCAAGCTCCAGCTTTATTGCAAGACATGGCTTCCAGTAATCTAGAGGGAAAAATAAATTAAATGTTCTCAGAACTAATTAAAATAAGGGAAACATAAATGCGTAAATCAACTCAAGAAACAGAAGGCTGGAAAAATGGAAAAAGCTTTAAACAGGTATTCAGATGAACTAATAAAACTACAAAAATCAGAGGTCAAAATGAAGAAAAGGCTGGCAGAGTATGAGACTGCTCAAGAAGAGTTGTTTAAAAAATGCTAAAGTTAAAGGACAGAACACACAGGGAAAACCTGAGATTTTGGGCTGTAAAAGAGAAACTAGAAGGAGCAGACTATATTAATTTTACTATAGCACAAATAAGCAACTGGACTGGTATTCCACAGCAGGAATTTGTTAATTGAAAAGGCACATCATGTGTATGCTCCAAACCTGGCCATAAGAAAGCAGCCAAAACCTGTATTAATAAAGATGCATTCATAACAGCAGAAAGAATTGATCCTGATACAAATGTGGCAAAAGGACAAAGTACTAAAAATTGGAGGCTGCAGAAGGTTTGTGGAAAATGATTATTCACTGTACAACAGGCAGAAAAGAAACAAGTTTATCCCAGCAAACAGGGAATGTTGGTATGAGATTCAATCTGCTATACCAGGCTGTCTTCAGAGGGGATAAAAGTAATTTTTGATGTAGAACAGGCTAAAGAGGAAATAAAAAAGTTTGTTCAACAAAAATGGAGCCATCCAAAGAAGGGGACTCTGCTTATCATTCTTCTGATAATAAAGCTTATAGACTTTGCCAGTGAAACGATTTCCAATGTTACAAAGGGAAGTGCTTGATAGAAAGAAAAAAGCATAAGAGCTAATTAGAAGAATTAGGAGCACCTTGGAGTTGAACCAGAGCCTGGGATTGGGAGATGGAGATTAACAGGAAGAAGACCAGTAACATTGAAATTAGTGAATAAATGTAAGATGATACAGCATCAATCACATTTGTGAAAAATGGTTTTACAAGAAAAAGTGGAAAGATTCGACTTTTGTTGACATTGTTAAGTTTGTAGGGGACTGAAATGCATATACTCCGCTTCCTGTCATAAATGCTTGAAAGGACACTGAACAGAAGGAGCAAAATCAAGAAAAGTAACTGTAAAACAATTTTTGTTCTTAGTATTCATGTGGGACAGTTCATGATATAAACTGCATGTTATATAGTAAAGCATTTTCACTTATTGATATATGTGATAAAGATACTAAAGTAAAAAAGGGCCTTTTTTCTTCTTTTTTAGTTTTAAGAAATATAGGCATTGCAATCTAAAAGGTAAAGGAAGGCTGGACAAAAGCATGTTTAAATTAATATGCAGTAATCCTGAGTTGTTGAGTTGGGGATGGAGTATAAAAGTGCACTGATTGTAATATATGTAGAGCTGATATGTTCTCTCTTAATTTTTTGCATAGGTGAATGCCTGGATAAAGGCCTTTGATCTGATAAAAAGTTTTTTGTGTAATCAAGTAAATAAGAAAAAACTGAATGTAATGAAAAGTTTTCCTTTGACAAATAAATGTTCAGTGTAAGTTGAATTGTTTGCAGAGCTGTACATTTGGTACTTGTGTTTCCATGGAGACAAGTTGACTATAGGGAGAAGCATAAAATCCAGAATGCTTATTATTAAGGCTTAAGGTTGTTTTCTGAAAGGATGTAAGCTATTTTTCACATCTGGGAGGGGAATGAAGGTAAGACATCAAAAAGGCAGTAATTAGTTTAAGTAGGAGTACAGGTTGTAATATGTGTATTAGTATGGATAACGTTAATGTTAAGTTAAGATATGTCTGTGTGCAGGTGTCAATTTGGGACACTTGCTCTTATCAAGAAGGATAAACATTATTTGAAGATGTACATAGTTTTGTGCATTTGCTTTACGTTAATAGATTATGGGGGTGTTCTCTGAATGTGTTTCATTTTTTTGTTCAAAGGTTTTCATTAGCACAAAAAGTCTTATAAAATGTGACATTGGTACAAATGGAGATGACAAAAAAAAAACAACTGTATAAGAGATCAACCTGCCAAACATTAGTGGGTGCATGTAACACACAAAGCTGGAAATAGACATTTAAAAAGCTGTCTTATATAATTGGTGGGAATAACTTATCATAATGGTTACACAAAACTTATTATTTTGGAATGTAAATGGACTCACAGGTGCAGACAAAAAGTTAAAATGATATTGAATTATATTAAGAAATGTAGAGTGAAAATAGTAATGCTACAGGAGACACATTTGGAAAGAACTGAGCATGTGAATTTGGTAAAGAAAGTATTTCAGAAGGCATATTCAGCAGAATATCAGGGACACAGAAAAAGGACAGCACTTATACTGATTGCTAGAGAACTTCAATAGTGATAGAAGAGGGAAAACCATAGTAATAACAGATTTATAGTAGTAAGGGGCTACTGGCAAGGGAGGAGGATTATGCTGGAATGCATTTATATTCCACCTAAACTGCTATTATGGAGCTTAAGAAAGTTTGGGAGAAATAATCAGCTTTCAGCAGGGGATATTACTTATAGGTGAGGATTGGAACTTGATTTGCAACTGTGAGGATGTATTTGGCTGACCTAGAAAAGAAAATATAACAAAATAAAGTATATTTCTGAAGAAATGTATGAAAATATTTGGTATGGAAGACATGAATTCAGTAGTAGGAACTCAGAGACTTTACATATTACTGCAAGGTACACAAACTTGGCTACACTAGACAGAAATTATATTTCACAGGAACATGTGCATTTAATTGAAAGCTTTGATACATGTCTAATAACTATTTTCAGTCATGCACCAATAACAACTAAGATAAAAATGTAGGGTAATAAAGTAAAGATGAGATGCTGCTGCTTCCCACTTACCTGTTAAAAAGAGAGGAATTTAAGGAATAGGTATTGGCAATTATTTGATAACTATTAGGGAAGATAGAAATTTCTTGAGAAGCTATAGCTAGTGAGGGTGATAAAACAGAAGTGGAGTTTAAAAACATGGTAGAAATAAAAAAAGCAGATATGGTTAAGAGGCAATAAGAATTATTTAGAGGGGCTGGCAAAGGTTGAAGTATTGGAGAATAGGGAAAAATCTCACTGAACAAGAATGGGTGCAATTGCAGCATTCTAAAGAGAAAATAAGAGAGTATCTGGATAATCTGAATAAGTTCTGAAAGACTACTATTAAATAACTATGTTTTGATAATAACTCAATAAAACAGTAGAAAAGGTTGTCAAAGCTAGGGAGCCTATAACAAGAAAAACTACTAGAGATCCTGTAAAGGTATAAGAGATGTTTCATAACTGTTATGAAATTTTGTATAAAGCAGAGAATGTGGAAATCAGGAAGAACTGCAAATGGAAATATTTATGGAAGACTAAAGTATGCCAAGATTAGAGGTAGATGAGACTGAACAATTAATAGTTGAAATAGGAGGAGATGAAATAAAAATGATGGTGTATATTGAATCTGCAAGAAAGTTCTAGGAATAGATGGTATTCTTGTGGAAGTTTGGAAGCTAGGAGGGAAGAAAGTGATAAAGATCTGGAAGGCTTTGTTTAACAATATATTAAAGGAAGAGAAAACACCAACATCCTAGAAGAAAGTTGTGGTGCCCACAATATTTAAAGAAGGCAACAACCCATTAGACTCAGTTTCATATAGGCCTGTTTCAGTTTTAAACCAGTATCCATGTCTATAATAGCTAAATGAATGGCAAGGGTGTTGCCAAAATTGATAGATATGAATTAGTTTCATAGTTTCATAGTATAGTACTAGGCTATCTGCCCTGGAGCATTTGTAAGCCTAGCCATAGTGATGTGGCTTTTGCCACCCCATGAAATGGTACAAAAATGTACAGAATAAATCTAGAATACTGTGCCTCTGTCTAGTAGTGACACAATGAGGGTCCCTTTATATAATATAATTAGTTTACTGTGCCCCTGTCTAGTAGTGACACAGATGTGACCCCTGGGATAAACTTACAATCTCCCATCCACTCATCAAGATTTCTCTTGAAGAGAGTCAGTGAGGGGCTCTGCCTAATACAAACTGGGATCCTGTTCCAAAGGATGGGAAGCCTCTGGGTTATGAATCTCTCCCTCCAGCATGTCCTATTCATACTTGTGCCGAGGTTTAAGTCTTTAGCTCTCGTGGTCCTGATGGATTTGGATTTTTTGAGGTGGAGCATGTCCATCAGATCCTGATTGGACATGGTCTTGTACGTCAGGCAGAGATCACCTCTGAGCAGGTGGTATGCTACTGAATAGAGCTGAAGTTTCTTTATTCTGGCAGAATAAGACATATGTTGGAGACCCTTGATCCTTTTGGTGAGGTACTTTTGTGGTCTCTCCAGCTGTTGCAAATGCCGTGTGAGGTACATATCAAATGGGGCATTGTACTCAATCATGGGTCTGATGAGGGAGGAATATAGGGGTACAATGACATCCTTGGATCTGGATGTGAATCCCTTCATGATGAGGTGTGCAAGATAGAATGTTTTTCTAACCACTTTGGCAACGTGGGTGTCAAATGAGAGGTCTCTGTCTACTTGGGTCCCTAGGTCTCTGATTACTTTTTCCATACTCAGTGGGTTGCTGTCTATGTGATAATTTGTAGGTACTTTGTTTTTTCCAAAAGGGATGACTATACATTTTTTGGCATTTAGTTTAAGGCCGTGACTACGGCACCAGCTGTCCATTTCATTGAGGCCTTTTTGTAGGATGTGTGTGTCTGCTGGTGTATCGACTATGGCGCCTAGTTTGCAGTCATCTGCAAACTTTGTCAGCCACAGCCCTCCCATGTTTGCTTTAATATCTGAAAAATAAATGCCGAACAAGAGGGGTCCCAGGACAGATCCCTGTGGGACACCACTTGTGACTGGCTTTGAGTCTGACATTGCTCCAGCGATTTTAACTTTATGGGTTCTGTCCTTTAGCCAGTTTGCAACCCATCTAGTAACATAAGGGTTTACTTTTAAGCTGTTTAGCTTATCTATGATGCCTGAGTGGGGTATTGTGTCGAAGGCCTTAGCCAAGTCCAGGTATGCTGTATAGACTGCTTTGCCCTCATCAATGGCTCTAGTGACTGTTTTGAAAAAGTCAACCAGGTTTAAAAGGCAGGATCTGCCCTTTACGAAGCCGAACTGGGTGGGGTCAAGTGTCTGTAGGTCCCCTATGTCTCTGTTTATGAGTTCCATAATGATTCTTTCCATAGCTTTGCAGACCAGGCTAGTTAAGCTTATGGGGCGGTAGTTTCCAGGGTCTGTAGAGGCACCCCCCTTGTGGAGTGGGACCACTGTTGCTGTACGCCAGTGTTCAGGTACATATCCTGAAGTAAGGCTAAGGTTAAATAGCATTTTTATGTGTGGGTTTAGCTCCTCTTGGAGTTCACGTAACACGCACCCCAGGATACCGTCAGGTCCCATTGATGCTGTGTTTTTTGCTTTGTTTAGGGCGGTTCTCACTTGGACATCTGAGATGACAGGGAGATTACATTCAGACGGCATAAGTATTTCTTCTTTTGGGGGTGAAGGAGGGGAGAAATTTGCACTGAACCTGTCAGCCAGAATGTTAGCAATATCTGTGGGTTCATTGTATTTTTTGTTGTTGTGAACCAACTCTGAGCATATCTGAGGGTTTCCGCCCAGGTTTCTAACATAGCTGAAGAAGGCTTTGTGGGTATCTTTAGTGTCCTTAGCGATTTTTCTCTCAAAGTTTGCCTTGGATGTTTTTATGAGAGAATGTAGTTTTCTGCTAATGTTGATCAGAGATGTCTTCCCTTCATGGGATTTCGCTCTGACGTGCAGTAGCTTCCTTCTTTTGTTATACAATTTGTTTATGGCTGAGGTCCACCAGACAGGATGCTTACATTTGGTGGAGAGGGACTTGGATTTGTTTGGGATTGCATGATCCATGCATTCTTGGAGATGTCCATAGAAAGCATTTGTGAAGGATTCGGCATTGTGGGATGTGGTATCCACTGGCCCAGTGGGCTTAAAGGATACCATCTCAGTCTTAAGAAGAGTAAAGTCTGCTTTTGAGAAGTTTTTCACTGTGGTCTTTTGTGCTGGGGGTGGAGGTGGGATATGTATATCCAGGGTGATTAGTTTGTGGTCAGATCTCACTAGTGAAGGGTATACTTCCGGTGTGGAGCATTTTGTCCCCATGTTTGTGATGATCAGGTCTAGTATATTATCTCCCCTAGTGGGAGAGGTGACTAGTTGTTCCAGTGCATTTGAATTTATGAATTCCAGGAACCTTTGGGCTAGGGTATTAGGGCTAGAATAATGTACCCAATCTATGTTTGGGTAGTTGAAGTCTCCCAGTATGATGGTATTTTGTGATACATTCATATCCTCCAATGTCTTCAGGAAGGCTGAGTGGGGTTCTTGAGATTGGGAGGGTGGTCTGTAACATGCTACCAGTTGTATAGCAGTTTTGCCTATGGTTAGTTGCACCTGTATGGTCTCTGATGCTTCATGTGTTGCTACTAACCTGGAGGTGTGGGTGTCCTTTATGAATATGGACACTCCCCCTCCCTTTGTGGTTCGGCCCAGGTTTTGGGGCCGAAAAGCATGATACGAGGTATAGCCTGGTAGCGCTGGGGTGCTCTCAGGAGCCTTGTACCAGGTTTCAGTTACTGGACAGATGTCGATGTTCTCCATGCTGAGGAGTGCATCAAGTGCCTGCATCTTGAGATTTAGACTTCTGGCATTGAGCAGCATTACCCTTAGTTTCTTTCCATTTTTGTTTTCTAAGGAGGTGGGTTTGTCTTTTGAGCCTTGCCTAAAAAAGGCACTATGGGGGTGGCAAGAGCCTTAGCCAATATCCAGAAGCCCAGTGGTGACAGGTGTAAGCCATCCCTTGCGAAGCAGCGTGGCTTGTCCAACATATCATCCCAGGCAGACAGACATTGGATCCCCTTAGAATGACACCAGTACTTGAGCCAATTGTTAAAGCTGATCATCTTTTCTTTGTATTGTGGTATCATTCTTGGTGATGGCAAGATGCTGCTCAGGGTCAGGGTCATACCAGCCTGGGCTACATAATCAGAGACTCAACTTATCATGTTGCTTTATGCAGGGGAGGGAAAACATCTGACAACATTGATAGAACAATGATGATCCAGAAGGAAGAAGAATGTAAGAAAATACCACTGCTGTTGTTGGGTCTTAATGCAGAGAAAACATTCCACTGAGTAAGTTGGGATTTTATGGGTAGGCAATGGAAACACTTCCTTTCCCTGATAAAATAATAAGGTTAATTAAGAGGATAAATGAGTTATCAGAAGCAGAAATTAAAGTGGGATGGTTCCTCTCTGATAACTTGAGTCTGAATAAAGAAGTCAGGCAGGGGTGTTCTCTTTCCCCTTTGCTATTTGA
Organism: Protopterus annectens; assembly: GCF_019279795.1. Taxonomy (NCBI): domain Eukaryota; kingdom Metazoa; phylum Chordata; order Ceratodontiformes; family Protopteridae; genus Protopterus; species Protopterus annectens. The sequence goes on from NC_056737.1 coordinate 891,417,247, forward strand.
ATTACATTTACAACCATTGGCAAATAAGGGACTCAGAAATTCAAGAATATAATTGGTATGGTAATTAAGAAAAGTTGGCTTTATTTGCAGACAGTTTTATTTTGTATCTGATAAAACCAGAAAAGGACATCTTAGTGTTGTGGAACATTATGAGATGGTTTCATTTTCTTTTCTTTTTTTTTTGTAATATGATATTATGCAGACAAAACAAAGGCTATAGCTATAAATTATGAACCCACACATGACTTGTTTCAACAATAGCCATATTTATGGGGGCATGATAAAATTAAGTATTTAGGAATATGGGTTAAAAGGATTCTGTCATGGCAGCTAAGGATATGTGGGAAGAGACTAAACAAAAGATAATACAAAAAAAAAAAGTGGAAACTCTTTCTTATGGATATGGATAACAAAATACAAGCAGTGAAAATGTTTTGGTCCCTTTAGCTTTATTTACAGGTCAGACATACTTTAATCAACCAGAGTGGGAAAAGCTAATCTTCTGATTGAACAAGGTGATTTAGAATTACTTGCTTTGAAAGGATATTTCAGAGCTACACAGTTAAGGCTCATACACATAACACAAGAAGAAAGCTATAATTAAAAGTGGAAAGGGATAATGAAGATAAAGTACAGGAGAAAGTCAAAAAATAAGGAGAAAATTGAATTTTGGATGCAGATCCTTACGGAGAATAACAAGAGATGTATATAATATTATATTCATAAAGTAGCAGAAATTACTCTAAGAACTAAGCCAATGCAAAAATGGAAAAAGGAGATTCTGTTGTTAGTGATGAGTACAATTGGGGGTACAGAGACTGGACAAGAGGGGAGCTGGAATTTACTGGAGAATACTAGCAAAAGAACTAAGGTATTGGGAGCAAATAACAAGAGAAGGAAAGGTAACAGAATGGGAAGAGGCCAAGAAGACATTTAGACTGCAGGCTTGAGACTGCCTTCCCTATAAGGGACTGACTGATATCAGAGTATAGTCAAAGAAAAAGGGATATAGGCATTTTTTTTTTGTGAAAGACCTGCTCTGGTACACTTTTATATAAATCTAGAACTGAAGCTGCTGTTAAAAAAGGATGATTAGTAGGGCTAATAAATATTAACCAATAAGTGTAGGAATCAGTCAGAGGAAACTAGAAAAGAATGGAACGAGAGACTGCATAAGCAATTCAGTAGGAAATATTAGGAGGACATATGCATGGCTCCCAAATATGCAGCAACATTTAGAATATTTAGGATTTTTGCTTCTAACTGTTTTCATATGTATTTTTTGCAACAACCCAACGTCAAAGGATTTTTTTCCTCAGGTAGATGGCAGATTTTGGAGGAATTATGGGGAAGAATGAGTTGGCTGACTTTAAAAATTCTATACAGAACACTTTATCAGAAATATTGGGTAAGGAAATGTGTGTAATTAAGGAACTTATTTTTGAGCTGGGATACAGGAACCAACATGTCTATATATAGTAAGGTCTTGTTAAATTTAATTCTGGTGGTTACCAAAAAGGAAATCACTAGAAAATGAAAATTAAAGTAGAAACCATCTGTACTTAAAGTAGTGAATATTATAACAGAGATGAAAGAACTGGAAGTGGGCAATCTTTAGAAGAGGGTAGGAACATACTACAAGGAAAAATGGAAATTGTGGGTACAATATATACAGGATCATGTTTTATAGGAGGTTTAAGGGAAGGCAGAAATTGACCAATTTATAAAATGCTGGACTGATAATAATTGTATGAAAGCATGTATGTGATGTATACAATTTGTAACTGTGAATATGTTTATACAATTTGTTTTATTTTATATAAAAGTATGTTTGCCTATATCTTAAGTGATAATTCAATAAAAGTGTTTATACAATTGTGTGAGTTACTATCTTATGGCATTTTACTCCTTTAGCAAGGGGTATTTATCAGTCATTTCAGCAATCTTTTCTGCAAACTGTTTTACTGTTGGTATGTAAGGTCACCTATTATTTATCTGACACTTAATAGGGGTCTTTATTTTTAACTGGGAAAGTTATTTCTTTCTATGTTTGAGCAAACATTCTGTCTGTTTTAGTTAATTTTTTAGACTAACTGGTTTAATGTTCTGACATATTGTTTGGTTAAACCTTTTACTTTTCCATGCTTATGGGGTATATATGTATATGTGTGTGTATGTATATATATATATATATATATATATATATATATATATATATATATATATATATAGGGTACCGATCACATGTTTGAATGCTTAAAACTTCGAACGTTACATGGTCGAGACCAAACGTTTGAAATTTTGAGTGCTCAAAGATAGACTTTCAATGGCACTGTACGGTGCAGATAGGGAGAATTTCCCTTTTCTGCAGTGAAGTGCGGTCTCGGAGTTGGCATATTTAAGTATGGGGGGTGTGGGGTGCAGGGGCTTGCCCTGCCACCGTTAAAGTGTTTTTTCTGTGTTTTCTTTTTTTTTTTTATGTTCGAACATCCAAATGTCGAACATTTGGTCTCGACCATGTAATGTTTGACATTTTGGATGTTCGAACATTTAACATAGACCCTATATATATATATATGGATCTATGTTAGATTGTCGAAGTTACAAAACTTCAAAATTCATTTGACTGAGCCTGTATGATTGAAGTTTCAGAACTTTGAACATTAAAAAGTAAAAAATAAAAATAAATCTATTTTAAGAATTTTGTAGTGGGGCAAGCCCTCTGCACCCCTACATTGGTGGCTGCACCACCCACACCCCTGCTAATTAAATATACCAACTCTGAAAGTGCACTATATTGGAGAAAAGGGTAAATTTCCTGTTCTGTGCTGTATCATGATCTCCGTTCAAAATGTTCAGTTAGGGTAAATTTCCTGTTCTGTGCTGTATCATGATCTCCATTCAAAATGTTCAGTTTCAAAACTTCGATCATGTGGTCCCGACCATATGACTTTCAAAGTTTTGAAACTCTGATAATATGATAGGGACCTGTATATCTATATATCTATATATCTATATATATATATATATATATATATATATATATATATATATATACACAGGATGTCAACACTTACTATATTCCAGCACAAGTACATACAGAAACAAATAAAACACAAACCGTATTACTCTTCTCCAAGTATAAGCAGGGTGGACAAGACTCCATGCACCACCCATATAGTTGAAGTGTAATATGTTTCTGTATGTACTTGTGCTGGAATATAGTAAGTTTTGGTACCCTGTGTGTTTTCAGTATTTTAAGTTTACAGTATTTTGAACTTTTGAGATTTTATTCTCAGGATTTGGTCTTCAAGATTTTGGGCTGTCAGGATTCTGTAGCTCTTATATATATATATGTATATATATATATATATATATATATATATATATATATATATATATATATATATATTTTTTTTTTTCCTTTCAGAATTTGAATGACAAGAAGAGACGCTTGTATATATTATGTCAGGCATTTGTATCTCAGGTAGCATCTTCTTAGCACTACTTCCTTTAGGAAAGCTACGCAGCTGTCAAATTCCTAGTATGTGACTGAAAAAGGGCAACTTGTCCCAGTTCAGACAATTCCAGTTAGTTGCTCCTTATTATATCTTTTCTTTTTATCTCACCACCAAAAACATTTTAAAGCAGGATTAAGGCACATTCTGCTACAGCCTTACTTTCTTTGATGGTAGTTGGAAAATGGGTGGACTCTGTAAGCATTTCAGAGGCAACTGCATGGTCCTCTGCACGTACTTTTACAAAGCATTGCATACCTTTTCCAGGCCAAGAACTGGCATTGCTAGTACCATTCAATGCGGGATCCTGGACCCTTATCCTTCCTCCACCTCTCAGATTGGTAAACAACCCAAATATCCAAAAGCTACTGCAACAGTCAGAATAATGAACACAGTACGGTTGTGTAGGATAAACTTAGCATAACAGTAGATGTTCCAATTCCTCACTGCTGCAGTAGCTGTACCCACCCTCTGTCGCACTTCTTTTGTATATAGTTAGTTGTTGTGATAAAATATATATATGTTTATATCTTCTTAGGGTTTCTGAATGCATGTTCTTTTTCTTTCTGTCTAGACAAGAATTTCTGAAGTCATCTACACTCTGACTGCTGATTATCCTTCAAGGGGCTAGCCACTCAACAGTCAAGGTGTGCACATGGGAGACAGCCAATGCTTTTTGAAAAATGGCAGGTTGTTGTATTCTGGGCAGGATATAGCCTAAATAGTTAAAGGCTACTGCAGCAGTGAGGAATTTGAACATGTACTGTTATGGTAAGTGTAACTTACACAACTGTACATTCCAGGTCATATCTAGCATGCCCAACAGGATGTCCCAGAGGAGGTCACCTCGTAGAAACCATTGTTACCTCCACTTTCTCCCTAGTAGGTCTATAAAAGGTCTTGGCCAAATGTTTATGTTTAAATTGAGGAGACTGCTAAGTAATGTTAGTGGTAGCTGTAGCATTAGTAAATGTGTATCTGAAAGAGGTTCTTTATACAGGTACCATGCCTGATAGTGCGTAGTATCACCTTCGGTGTTGCAGGGTCATCTTACTCCATTAAACATTTTAAAGACTCTACTATACAGACATTGTTAACAGCACCCTGTAGATGCAGACATCATCCAGGAAATCCTGGACATGTGAGGCCTTGTCTGCAGCCCCATGGAAGTCATGGAGTACCTATCCCAGTGGATACTAAGGTATGTGTGGTGTCACATATATTAGTTACAGGGACCTTTCTTCACCTGCAAAAGATGCAGCTCCATTGAGTACAATTTATACATTTCTAAATAACTCTGCTACTTGTTTTGCTAAATTAGTATACCAGACAGGCTCATCTTAGCAATGTTGTTCAGTATCATGTCACTATATCCCATCATCATATGCTGCACATGAGAGTGCTTCATGGCCTAGCCACTTTGCAGGACTTGTTTTCTGAATTGTGCATGCCCTGTGCTTGACCACATATTGCACAAATGCACTTGACAGGATGCCGCAACATTTTCTGAATCCAACTCATTAAGTCATAAAACAGCAACCATCACAGAGCAAGGAAAATGGTCCTCCCTCCCTCCCTGCAGGAAGCACGTTAAAGACCATACTGAAGCTTTAGTTTTTGCAGTTTAGAATGCTGGTGTTTTTTTGTTTGATATTATGGGGATCAGCCAAAAAGTGTTCAATATTTCTTTATAGTTGCATATATCTATCTATATATATATATATATATATATATATATATATATATGGATTTACCATACTTTGTCGAAATTACATATTATCGAATCTCACTTTGTCGACACTCAAAATATCGAACTACCAATTCATCAAAGCAGTGGAACTATGAAGACCTTCCCAGGCTAAGTAACCACTTACCCAAAAAGAAACAAAACTCAAACCACACCATCCATAACCCACTCAGGTGGGGGCTATGGATCCCACGCTTCACAGTGTGCGAGGCTGCACCCCCCCCTACAGCCCCACAACTAAATACACCACCTCCATGTTTGCACTACAGTTGGGAAAAGGGCAATGTTCACCATCTCACACAACAGGTTACTTACCCTGGGAAGATCTTTGTAGTTCCACTGCTTCAATGACGTGGGAGTTTGATATTTTGTGTGTCGACAAAGTGAGATTCAGTAATATGTGATTTTGACAAACTCAAGTAGACCCATATATATATATATATATATATATATATATATATATATATATATATATATATATATATATATATATATATATATATATATATATGTATACATACACATATATAATAATATGTGATGTTGAAAAAGTCAGGTAGACCCATATATATATATATATATATATATATATATGTGTGTGTGTGTGTGTGTGTGTGTGCAGATGTATACATATATATAAAGAGAGATGTGACTAACATGATTAACATTTTGCTAAGCTAAATATAGTCAAATAAGTTTGTCAATTGACATTTTTTTAAATAGAAGATACTAGAAAAGAAATAATGTGTGGTAAAAATGATAAGAGAGATGGACTGAGCAAATATAAATAAATTTTCTCTTTAGTAAAGCTAAAGTTAGCCCAGAAAATGGTGAACTCATTTTTGCACTGATTATATTGCCACAATTATTGCCTATAAAGGCTCAGCTGAACTCTTAAAGGAGCTATAGACATACATTGCACATATCTGGAACAAGCTTATGGAAAAAAACACACTGACCATGAACCATACCTCTCACCTGTACAGAGTTTCACAGAATGTCCAGATTTTTGCCTCATATTTTTGGTCCGTTTTTCATAAAATTGTGGTTTTATGGCAAATTAGTGGCAAACCATTAAAGACTGAAGTTAGGAAATAACGACAGATGTTTGAATTTCAGATTTCATACCCTTTAGAAAGTTCATGTTAATGCAAAACATGTTATTCTATCAATTTTCTAAGTTTGTAAGAGCAATATTTAAAAACTGTCCCTATTTTTGGGCTTTTGTCCCACTTGTATGTATGGCTTTGTCCAGATTTTTTGCTCTAAGAGGTTGAGAGGTGCATTGCTGAACTATCAAAAAAAGTTCATTACGTGTTAAAGCCAAAACTTCTTTTCTACTAAACACTTTCACATTCAGGCTCTTAAATAATAGTTACTCACCACTAAAACAGCTTATATTAATGAGGAATGCAGTTCACAGTCTCAGACATTAAGTTAATTTCCAGAAGCAAAGGCCTTCACACACCTTAACTTCCTTAGAAAAAGCCTTTTAAAACTTACCCCTGCTTTACTGAATACAGTACTTATGGAAATTCAGTCACTAATCTCCCTCTATTAGGAATCCAACTAAAGTCACATTTCTTGAAACAGTATAAATGCTAACATTTTGGAGACACAGATTAACCATATGGCTGCATACCTATGTCAACTTTCCATGCAATATTACCAGAATACTGCACTTGGTTAACTGCATTTGTTATTACTATTTTATTCAGTTACTTGAGTGCAGTGATATTATACCTAATAATAACATTGATACACTTCTATAAATTTCTGTTTAATAATTTATCTAATATTGTATATTCTTTGTATACATAATGTCTCTGCATAGTTGTTGCCAATTGATGGGTAGTAGCTGAAAAAGGTCCTTATAACAACCTACCAACCTGGTTTAGGAATTGATTAAGTAAATGAACTCTGCGTATCTTTCTGGAGAAGATGATTTTTCGTATTGCTATTGCTGATATTTAAAAAATGACAATGCATTTATTTATTTATTTATTTTCCTTTTGTGTATTTGGTTTGTCCATTTGAGTTTAGTCAAAAACCTTTTTTCAGCAAAAGCCAAGGGAGGAAAGCAAACATATTTTAAACAGGCAATTAATAGTTTATTAAATATGTTGAATGTATTGTCTAGTTAAGGGTTAGGAATAGATGTGATATGACAAAGTTCTGTGGCTTTTTTTTAATTTCTCCAAATATTTTGGGTTGCTAAGACCATGAAGGGAATGGACCTCATTCCTAAGTCAAAGTATGATTAAAGTTCATGAAATAAGTATTATTTCATTCTTTGGTGTCAGTCAGAAGTACTCTTTGCAGCACCTGGAATGTACCCAGTAATGACCCCTTCTGCAATTCTTATGGAGTCACATGTATTGGTTGTTTGTCTTTCAGATTTTTCCCGGTAAGGAGTTGCCACAGTGGAACTCCGGTCCGCTAATGATTGGCAGTAGATTTTTATGAAACACTGAGGTGCCAACTCGATGCTCAACCTTCAACGAAGGCACACCCATTTACGCACGCATGTCTTTCGAATGCTACCCAACCGCAGGGAGGACATGCAGACTCCACACAGAAGGCACTCCCAAGCCAAGCCGAGAATCGAACAGGAGAACCTCTTGCTGTGAGGTAACAATGCTACCACTGTACCACATGTATTAGTAAAATATCTAAATATGATTTTAGATTCTTTTTTATAAGACCTATTGTTACTGCTACTATTGGAACTGTCTGGGTATCTTTCTTCCACAATGCTCTCATTTCTGCCTGCAAATCCTGATATTTTATGACTGTATACAAGACACTTTAGTCACTAGGTGTATCGATTTCAATGATCAATGCTACTTTTGTCTTCTTTTCATGGACCACTATATCTGGTTTACTCGCATCTATCTTTTGAACTGCTGGTAATGGGTGATCCCATGTGATGTAGGCTTCATCATTTTCTATGATGCTTTGTGGGTCATGTATCCAGGGTATTAAAGCTACTTCAACATTATAATGTTTGCACAATCTCAGTACAACAATATTGCCATATTATTATGCCTTTCAGTATACAGTCCTTCTGCCATTAGTATATCACAAGCAGCAACAAAGTCTGCAACTGTTTCCAATTCTGTTTTACAAAACCTATATTGTTCTGCCTTCCCACATGTTCAATGGACTTTGTAAACACATGTGTATGTAGCCCACAATCTTGGGCTGCCAATATTAACCTTTCAAATTTTGGTTTGAATTTACCTCTCCTTAACCATCCCTGAATTTGATTCTGATCAACATGAGGTTCTTCTAAGATTTTTCTATACTTGCAGCTATATTTATGCATTTCCACATTTCTTGTCTTCTCATCTGATCATTCACCTTATATTCTTTATTTTGTTTTTTGCTGCCTGATTTTTATCTACTTCTGGTTTGATTTTCATTTCCGTTTGACGCCAATATGCTTCTGCTAGACTAAGAAGGGAAGTCATCTTAGATTTATTCTCCTCATGTTTGAAAACTTTCACTATATTTGAGTCATGTGAGGTCAGCAGATATGCATGCAGTCCTACAATTGCAGATCTTTACATGTAATCAATTTCAAGTAGGCCCATACATCCTACCGAACGGGGTATATATAATCTTGGTATGCACTGATTTTTATAAATCATTTGATGAGCATGAAGCATACTTCCTATTTTCCTGTCTAATCTATCCAATACCTTTTGGGGCCAGTCAATCACTCCAAAACTACAGATGTAAGTTAGGACAGGAAGAACAAATTGATTTATAGCTTGAATTTTGTTTCTAGATGTCAACGCTGTTTTCATGATTAATTTAAGTCTTCTAAAATATTCCTTACCAAGTTTTATTTCTATTTGTTCATGTTTTATTGTTGATCCTTCATCAGTTCCCAAATATGTATACACTCTCTCTTGTTCAAGTTCTTTTATAACACATTCTTGTCCCAAACTGATGTTTTCTTGGTGCTGCAGCTTTCCTGCTTTAAAGGATGCTTTAGCACATTTATCAAGACCAAATGACTTCTTAGATCATCTGAAAAAGTTTTAACTACTTGCAGTTGTGTTTTCAGTTCCTCATCTGATGAGCTATATAGTTTTAAATCATCGACAAAGAGAAGATGAGAAGTCTTTACACTTTGTTGTTTTCTGGGAGCCAAATTATAGCCATGACCTAATCTGTTAAGCAGACAGTTTAATGGGTTAAGGGCAAGGCAAAAGAGCAACGGTGACAGAGAGTCTGCCTGTGATATCCCTCTTTGGATTTGTATCCCTGGAATAATAATTTGTTTCTTTATCATGGCTTAACTGCAAAGTGGCTTGCCACTGTTTCATGGTCACTGTGATGTAGTTTATCAGTATATGGTGTAGCTTATACATTTTTAAGCACTATTTTATCCATGAATGTGGGATACTGTCAAATGCTTTTTTAATCAGTCCATGCTATAATTCTTCCCCTTTTTACAGTTCTCCAGTATGACTTTATTTAAAAACAAATTATCCTTTGTTCCATATCACTTTCTTTTATTGCCCTTTTGTTCTATTGCCATAACTGAGTATTCTACTAAATGACTATAAACTCTGTCAGCATCAAATCCAGTGTATAGTTTAAATGTCATCGGAAGGCAAGTTATTGGTCTATAATTTTTAGGGTAGCTTGCAGGTTCACTTTTAAGTAGGTGCATTATTTTTCCTTTTGTTAGCCAGGTTGGTATCTGTTCGGGGTGCACCTATTAATAGTTTTTACTCATGGCTAAATTGTTGTGCAAAGATGTTAATACTTTTAACCAGAAGTTATGTACTGTATTTGGGTCTGGGGTTATCCAATTAGAGGCCTTTCTTAACTTTGTTTCAATCTGTCTGGCTATTACTTCATCACATTTCGTATCCTGTACCTTTGAACTTCTTTTTCTTTATTTTACTTCTTCTATCCATTTAGCATCTTTGTTATGTTCCACAGGGTCTTCATAAACAAAATATATCTATTTTTTTTTTTTGTTGGTCTTTCAATTTCTTTTGTCCTGTTTCCCAATTCTCTATAAAACCTTTTTGGGTCATCAATAAATTGCTTATTTTGTACTTTTCCTTTATATTTATCTTTGTAAGTTTTTCTGCCTGTGCTGACATTTTTAGTTTATTATTTGCGATAGTGCATGATAAATCCTGATCCGTTATAGTACTGTGCATTGCTTTTATCATGTTTATCTTTCTGAGCATTTTTGTTGATGTTCCCTCTTCTATACTCTTCTAACAGTGACTCCTCTTGTCTTAATTGCTTTATAGTTTTTCTCTGTTCAGTACTTCCATGATGGTATTCAGTTTCTCCCCTTCCTTTCCCTTACTACCATGTCTACTTGTGGTAGAATTTTATCTGTTATTAATTTAGCTGCACAGTATTATATCCTGTTTACTTCTGTTATACTGCATGGATCTCTGTGGACAGTCCTAATTACTGTGTTCATATGATTTAATAAACTTTTAACTTTTTGGGTTTTATTGACCTTCTGCAGTCTATGTCTTTTATGGATCTTAATATGTCTATCTATCTCTATTAAATCAAGCAACTCTTCTCTTAGCTCATTTTCTTCTAACCTGAGGGCACATTTTTTTGTTCTCCATTTTCTACAGCCATTCTATAGAAAGTTCTATAGCATCTTCCTGTGGCACATTCTCTTCAATTTCATCCTTTGTCATCTGTTGCTCTATCATATGCAAACATGCTAGCCTATTACTTTTCATCATCGACTGCGTTAGATTTGTCAAAGTTTCCTGTTCCTTCCCTGGCTGTCCAGTTTCAAGTGAATGTTTATAATGATTTCCTGTGGAAGGCTCCAAATATCTTCATATAGCAGCTGATCTGTTGGTTCCCGTTCCACTGCTTTCTCCTTAATATGGATGTCGATTGCTCTATCCTGCTGTGGTGCTTTCTGAGTTAGATTTTCTACACTGAATCCTTCATTTCATAGGTACTCCACAACCTCAGTTTCTATTTCTTTAATTTCTCCACTGCTAATCTTCTTTTCTACTTTTATGCTTTGTCTTCTTATTTTTTGTATTGTAAAGTTTTCCATGTTAGGATTCTTTTGCTTGTATTTTTCTTCAAATATCTTTGGTGCTGCTCTTTTTGCATTGATTAGTTTTGCTTTCTCCTTTGCATACATATTACGCCATATTAAATCTCTTTTCTATCCCATGTCCATATTTCTTCAGACATCTCCTGATCTTCTTGTTTCTCCTTACTTTGGGGACTCGTTCAATCATGCTGTGATATAACCTGTGTTAGACCCTCTACACCAAATCTTTCACTTCACAGGCATAACTTCAATGTCTATGTTTTTAACTTCTACTTTACTAATCTTCTTTTCTACATTTCCTCTTTGTAATATTATTTTTTTATTGTGAAATTTTCCATATCTGGATGCCCTTACCTGTATTTCTCTGTGTATATCTTTGGGGCTGCCTTTTTTGTATTGATTAATTTGGCTTTCAACTTTGCCTAAATATTGCACTGTATCAGATCTCCCTTTCCCATGTCCATATTTCTTTTTTATACTTTTCAAAAATCTCTCTTCTTTTTTCAAACAGATCAAAGTTTCTTGGTCTATATAATGTTTTTCACAAATCTGTTGTATTAATGAACACAATTTTTTTTATTTGAAGCTTCTGACTGTTTTTCTTGTGGAAGTATTTTTCTTTCCTCTAATTTCTCTCTTAATCTTTTGTATATCTTGTGTCTGGAAATTCTGGGCTTTTTGCATAATAGTAACAATACATAATCTCTTTTTTATCCTCAATAGTCTATGCTATCATCTTTATGGCTCTTCTTTGGCCTATCAGTTTTTGTGATTTTTGTGGACTGTTACTTCTTTCAACAACAGGGGGTCATCCTCCCCCTGGGTCTGGCCTGGCCCCATTGTAGGAAAGTTTCTGTATTTTGAGGATTCTACACTGTCATTTTTTTCTGTCCTGGCACCAGTGCACCTACCAAGATTGGGCACTTTTTTATCCTGGGTCTTGTGCACGCAGCTATCTTTTTTAATTGTTGACCTACTTCTGTCCATGATAAACACTATATAAAATACAGTCTATATATCAGTGTTATCTTGGTGAGATTTTGTGAAAAACAGGTTCCACCTTGTAAAGGTACTCACCAAGACTTGAGGATGAATTCTGTGGCTTTATTGGTATTACTATGGAAAGGAAGGTCAAACTCAGATTTAAAAGACTGGAAGCCAGTTTCATTTTTAATGTAATTACAAACTGTTGGCTGGCACAGAATAGAAATGTATACACATCTAGGTGAAAATTTGATTACCAGATGAAATTGAAGAATTTGTTTTTTTGTAGTGGGGTTTATAGTAAATTATGGTTTGTCAAATATTTTAATAGAAAAATGTATTCAGGTACTGCAAAAGATTTTGTACGGAAAACTGATTATTAGTATCATACTGAAGAAAATCACTTTAAGGATTATTAAATACTTTGCAAAAACTATACTAACAGGCAAATTCTCTTCAGCATTCACTCAGGGCTCCATATATCATTTTCCTAATTTATTAATAGCATTACTACCTGTATGCCTCCAGCTAACTTCATTGTTTATGCAGATGACATCATCCAAACAGGCCTGCAAAAAGACTTCTCAGTTTATTGTAAATGGCCTAGAAGTAATCAACTTACTTTAAACATGGCCAAAACAATAGCCATGTCTTCTGTTATGCGATGAAACTAGCAAAGTCCTTCCCACTAAATATTCTTGCATCCAGCAAGGTACCCTTAACCATAGAGGACAAATACAAATATCTAGGACTAAACTAGATCAATAATTGTCATGCAAAATTCATACCTACTTGCTTGTTTCAGAATTATTGACCAAATAAAAGCTGCCTACTTCATCTCCACCTAAATAATGAAACCAGGCAGACTCTTGCTAAGAATGTCTTTATTCCCAGACCTCAGTAAAGTCTATAAAGTCTATCCCTTTATTTATCCTAGAATATAACAAAATGTAAACAATTGTAAATTCTAGTAGTTGATTTATCAGTCTTTTACCCTAACTGGAGAACTATTGTTTTCATACTAAGAAAAGCCAGCTGGCCACCAGTAACAGCGTGGTCCATCCTTCTGTTAACTCTACTTACCTTCAAGATACCAGTAAGCAGATTCTGCTCCTTTCTTGGAAACAGGTTACAAAAGTATTCTGCTTATTCTATTAGGACTCACTTTAACAATTCAATGACTCTAACTAGACCCTCTTTTGGGCTCACTGTTGCAAAAAAAAAAAAAAAAAATTAGTAAAATTGTACCTTCTGATTGGAACCTATTCCCCATAGGTCTCAGGCAAATTGCTGACTACTCATTTTAAAGAAATAGGGTGAAATATCTTAAAAATAATCAAAAATTCAAAGAAAACTTTATTGTCATTTAGGAAACACAAGTACAACCTAAACAAAATTTTGGGTCTCAGCTCATCATAAGGGTACAGAGGTAATTTAAGTCTAAAAAGAATAAGACATGACATATACACAACTATTCTAATGACTAATACACATAAAAAACACTTTTTATAACCATTTCTAGTCAGATAAAACTACCCATACATATAAACCTAAACATATGAACAAATAATATTGTATGCAGAAAAAGAGAAGAAAAGGCAATTTGTTAATATTGCACATGAGGAATTATTGAAATTGCAATTTTAATAGAAAGATATTGCACTTTTGTAAGAATATATTAACTATAGTGAATTAAATAATTTATTACGTTCCATACAACATTATTAGTAAGATCACGTTTGGAGGTAGAAGATATCCAAGCTGATGTCAGAGTTTGTGAGCCTTATGACTTTTGGATCAAAGCTTTTCAAGAGCCTGGAGGTCCTACAGCAGATGCTGCAGTACCTCTTGCCAAATGAAAGTCTAGCAAACCAGCCAAATGCCAGATGTAATGTGTCACTAATTTGTATGCCCTCCACAAATGTTCCTGTCACTGTTTGTATGCCCTCCACAAATTCTTATGTTTCTACGACTATGTATATTACTGAAAAGTAGTCCTCTGCCCCAACAAACACACTACCCTAGCACTTTAAGCAATTGGATATGCAATTTCACAAGAACAAAGCATCACCACTGTAAATGTATAGTTTTAACCCTGAAAAGCATTATAAACACTCTTTTTACTACTAATATTCTTAAGTATAACCTCCCAGTAGTATTCTATTATGAATGCTGTGGTAAGGGTGTTGTCAAAATGTACACAATACATAGTGACCACAAATATAGTAGTCACTGCTCAACAAAACAAAACGTGGCTTTTATACAGAAGCTGAAAGATTTGGCACCCAGCCAACTACCTCCCCCAAAAACAATCCATGTGGACAAGAAGTGCTTCAGCACCGAACATCTGTTGTTTTAAGCATGTATTCCTGTATTTCCTGTCAGCTGTAGTGTGAGCATTCAAAGCACCAGTGAGGACACCTTTCACAGATGCAAGGGGTCATGGGGTACAATTGGGAGTGACACCCCACTGAAAACAAGTGTTGAAATGAAGCACAAGTGACAAAAAAGCCATTTTGTGGCTTCTGCAATAATAAAAAAAAAAACAATAAGCTTTCATGATCAGCAGCTATTGTTGCTGTGGCCACTGTGTATTGCAAAAAATGTTGAATTGTGGAGGAAACTCTCACTGGTGCTGTGAAGGCTCACACTGCAGTTAGCAGAGAAGGATTGAAATAAATAAATAAAACAGAAGATGTATTACACTGAAGCACTTTTTGTGCATAGGGCATTTTTTGTGTGTCTGTGAGTGGGGGAGTTGAAGAGGGTGCAGGGCCTTTAGGCTTCTATATGAAAGCCAAATTTAGCTTTCCTGAGTAATGTCTATTGTAGATGCAGCCAATGTGTATTGTAGACATTTTATCTAACACTTTACCACACCATTCCATTCTACTAATAGTCTCAAATAAAACCACCACAACTGATCTATAAAGGCACACTGCTCTAAAACTTAAACAACAAAATTATGACAGACTCCCCCACTGGTCCAAAAGTATAGCTTACTGTCACACTGGTTGCCACATATATGTAAAAATCATGTAGCAAATACTACAGTAAAAGACAGTTATTATACCATGACACCCCCAAAACGTGCACGCTGATTGGCCAGCGTGCCCGTTGTAAATCGAGTTATACTAATGGAAAAAGGTCCGGTTGCCCGGACTTTTTCCCATTAGTATAACTCGTTTTTTTAAAACACTGTCTCGCTATGTTAAATGGGTTTAACATAGCGAGACAGCTTTAAAATAAGCAATGGAGATCCCTGTTGCTTATTTTAAAGCTGTCTCGCATGTTAAACCCATTTAACATAGCGAACAGTGTTTAAACAACGGAGAAAGCAAGATCTCCGTTGCTTTTTAGTGTTTAAGCTATGTTAAATGAGTTTAACATTGCGAGACAGTTTTAAAATAAGCAACGGACATCTCCGTTGCTTATTTTAACTGTCTCGCTATGTTAAACTCATTTAACATAGCTACTAAAAAGCAACGGAGATCTTGCTTTCTCCGTTGCTTTTGCTCAACTCTGATGTACTGCGCGGGCGCCAAGTACATCAGAACTGCCGGATGCCAGACATCTGCGGAAGGGCAGTAAACAGGCATTATACTATGCCATTATTTAAGAAAAGTAATAGTTTCTTTTCTTAAATAATGTCATGGTATAAAAGCAATAACCCACTTCTGGGTGTGGGTAATGCTAAATTTACCCACAGTTGGCTTTGTTTGGTCCCTCGGGCTTCGCCCTCGGGACCAAACCACGCCAACCGTGGGTAAATTTAGCATTACCCACACCCAGGCATGGGTTATTGCTATATTAATTATCTGTCACTTGAAATGCCTTTCCCTGAAAATGATGACATAGTATCAATTCAGTGTAATTTATGTTATACCTGCATAATTCTGTGCAAGCTCTGAAACAAAACTCCCAATCCTCATCCTTAATTGTATCATGTTAAAGGAATACATGCTTAGATTTATCTGTACATCTGTAACAAAAGGTCACTGACAATGAAATAATTCTCAAAGCTATCATGTGTATAGCACTGCAAGAAAAGCTCACTGACTTTGATGTAATTCTCATGCTATAATGTACCATGCTGTAACATGCTGTAAAACGTTGTGCTTAGGCACCCACGTGGGACTGAATGGGTTAATGGGTCCTAGTTATATATATGTGTACAGTTACATAAATTGCTCATGACATTTTTGGATTACTAATATATCTGAAAATGCACGTCACATGTTTCCTTTAATTATCTTTTCAGGAAGGACGATACAAGTTCCATCTACTCCCATTTATGTGTCTTGTGCTTAGTGCAAAGAGAACTAATTTCCTTTCCCATGTTTTTCCAGTAAACCATCCAATGCTGCGTGAGAATATCAAGTTCATAACTGATCAGTTCAGCATTTTTATAGTCATGTTATTACTTTAAATAACTTCATTGGTCATTTTAAGTTCATGTTAATGATTCTGATGCAGGCATTCACTAAATTTCTTCCATTTTATCCACCAAAGTATATTCTTTTCTAAAGTACTGTGCCATGCACAAGGTTGACAAAAAACAACCAAAAAAAAATCCTCTAAAAATCCTTGCTCACAAAAATATCAGACTTCCTGATGTAAAGACCAGCTACTTAGAGTTTGTATATCTTTTAAGGTTTTACAACATTTTGACCAATGAGTTTTTCATGCCGAAAGAAGCATACAGAAAATGTTCTCTGTGTAGACCTAGAGGTCATTAACCCAAACACGACTTAGTGGAGTAGCTCAGTGGCCACACGTCTATGGTCAGATACGTTTCATGCATAATATCTTAGTCTATAATGAGAAACTATCCACTCCTCTGCCATTCCTTAAAAACATCTAATGGCCTGATATTCTGTTCAGTCCAATGATGCAAAAGTAATTTAAGCATGTCACTCCTACATATTCTGGATTGACAAGAACTAAAACCAACAGTGAACAATTAGAGACCAAAACATGTGTAACATAATGTATTAGACCTGAAGCCCTTGTAGGCTCTGAACTAGACAGTTGAGAAAATAGTAATCAACAAACCTATTGCAAATAGGCTTTAGCTAAAGCATGAAGACATATATGAATATATCTATATCTATCGATCTACT
Source organism: Protopterus annectens (assembly GCF_019279795.1). Lineage (NCBI taxonomy): Eukaryota > Metazoa > Chordata > Ceratodontiformes > Protopteridae > Protopterus > Protopterus annectens. The sequence goes on from NC_056737.1 coordinate 891,434,695, forward strand.
ATATATATATATATATATATATATATATATATATATATATATATATATATATATATATATATATATATATATATATAAAACCAGAGAAATAGAAATACAGCAGTAGTTATAACGTTCTCTAAAATTAATGTATTTCTCAATTATAGAATGATTTTTTTTTAGTATTTTTGCCATATAAAGAGCTTTAAAACATCATATTATCTGAAGCATATTCTGTCTTACCACTTTAAACATTGATTTTTTTTATTGAAACATTTAAAAAATACTGGTTCTCACATTAGCCAGCCTGTCAGGTGCTGTCTAAAAACTAAAGTTCAGTAAAAGAAATGAACGCTGTAGTCCAATCTGAATTTTAATTGACAATTCTGAATATAGTGAGGTATAATTTTCTGTCTGCACTTTGGCAGGCAGACAATTTTAATGTGAAGTTGCCTTGGACCAGGTAAATGGATGCAGCCATCTGGAAGAGAATGTGGATTCCTGTCAACTGCATTAAATGTCCTGATTCTCAAGTCACCCTGGGTTGCATGCTAGAAAATTCTGTTCTAGTGCAATAATAGTGACAGTCAGGTTATTCAATGTTTTATGCGTACACACACACACATACATATATATATATATATACATATTATATATGTGTGTGTGTGTGTGTGTGTGTGTGTGTGTGTGTGCACATTATTATACAATAATCTGGTATTAAATTTAGATTATTTGGCATATTGTTACATTTTTATGTATTTTAACTCCAGCTAGGGACCAGCATACTTCTTTAGTAATTGAAGCAAAAAAAAAAAGTTCTCATTTGGAATGAAACCAGTCATTTGCAGAGGGTTTCTTTTTGATGAGAGTTATCCAGACAGTTCAGAGATGTCTGTGTTTTTGTAGAAAAGCCCTACAGATGACTTATTAGATGAAAACTAGTACTGCATTTTTTTAAGAATGAATGACTTGCTGAAGAAAGAAGCATAATTTCATTATGTTGAAAAGGCTATAATTCCAGCATCTTTCTTGTTTCCCTGCTCTTTCTGAGACAGTAAAATATATTTCTTGTGCACTACATCAAACTTTTAAGTTCTTGTCACAGTGCATTAATTGTAGTTTTGAGATCACCACTTCAATTGTAGTTGTGAAATTCTGATACAGCTTTCTTCTCCTTCACAGAAAGAAACACACAAAAAAACCCACATGCATAAATGCATAAACACACACACACACACACACACACACACACACACACACACACACACACACACATAAACATACACAGACACACAGACATGCACATATACAATCGGCTATCTTTATGTGCTTATTTATTTACTTTATCTATATATCTATCTATCTATCTATCTATCTATCTATCTATCTATCTATCTATCTATCTATCTATCTATCTCTGTCTATCTATTTGTTTATTATCTTTTGGTTTGCATTTAGCATATAAGTTCCATCATCCAGTTTATCTTTTCCCTCATCCACTATCCAGTCCCTGAATAAAACATAAAGCCAAGGAAAGAACATGAGGTACAAGGTCTAATATACCATTATAGAAATCAGCTGTGGTTTTTGTTCTCTGTATTTTGTGGGGTTTGATTCAAATATTATTTAGCTAAAATTGTACAGCAGTGCATTATGAGCATTTTCTTGCTATTTTCTTTAATAAAGTCATTATAGATGGAAACATGTCTGTAAAATCAATGATATATTATGCACATCCCAGTTTTTATACTGTTAACTCAAATGAAATTAAATTTGTCATGAGTTACATTTCACTTATGTTTACTAAGTATAATAAATATTACTTGAACCTCCCCAGAAAAAAGTGCCCAAAAAGCATCTCACCTACTACACCACACCCCTTAAAAGTATTAAATTCTCTTTCACACAATAGTGAAGAAAAGTGAAAACTCTGGCTTACATTGTTTGATGGTTACCTACAATGTTCAAGGCTACTGCAAATAAGGTATCTCTGTAACATTTTAGTAAATTTCTGGTAAAAAGCCAGTCACAAAAATGACACCTTAAATAAGTGTAGAAAAACGAAATTCCCACACTGTTGTTAAGTATATAGTAAAACTATTCCAATATATCATTCCTATATTCTAAATGAACAAATCTCAGTAACTTTAAAAAAAGGCCAGTGACAGAAGATGTTAAATTCTGGGACGGATTCCAAAAGAAAGTTGTGGACAGTGCAGCATACTGAAGGAAGACATCAGTGCATGCCCAGCAGATATAATTTCATAACATGGACTAAAACAAGACCAAGTAATTATGTATTCAGCATACAATAATTGCTAACGTTGCATATGCCCATCGGATTCCAAAACACAGCAGGTATAGCCAATGCAATTAAAATATGATCCAGTACTTTGCTGAAAACTTTCTGAAGGCATTGAGTGGATACCATATGTGCTTATAGGTTCATAGGTTGGTACTAGGCTATTGGCCCTAGGGCCTATACAAGCCTAGCCATAACAATTCCCTGGCTATTTCTTCCCACAGTTTTTACTTACCTGGACCCCTCTCTAGCAGGGCGACTGATGTGATTGCTGGGGTGAATTTCCTATCTCTCATTCAATCATCAAGGTTCCTCTTGAAGAGGGCCAAAGAGGCACTCTGCTTGACATATATGGGCAGTCTGTTCCAGAGTCTGGGGAGTCTCTGAGTCAGGAACCTATCCCTCCAGCATATTTTGTTCATTGTGATGACAAGGTTTAGATCCCTGGAGCATGTGTCTCTGAGGGACTGGGATTTCTTTAAGTGTAGCATGTCCACCAGCTCTGGGTTTGACATGGCCTTGTATGTTAAGCAGAGATCGCCTCTGAGTAGATGATATATGACAAAGTATAAGTGGAGTTTTTTTTTTTAGACGGTCAGCATAGGGCATCTGCTTTAGGCTTGTGATTCTTTTAGTGAGGTATTTCTGTGGCCTTTCCAGTTGTTGCAGATGTCTTGAGACTTACATACCAAATGGGGCATTGTATTCTCTAATGGGTCTAATGAGGGATGAGTACAGTGGGACAATGACCTTTTTCTAGATGAAAAGCCCTTAGTGATAAGGTGTGCCACATAGAAGGATTTCCTGACTGTTGTAACGATGTGGTTATCGAAGGTGAGACCACTGTCCTCCTATGTCCATAAGTCTCTTATCACACTTTCGGTGTTTAGTGTACTGCCACTTATGTGGTAATTCACAGGTACATGTTTTTTTCCCAAAGGGGATAACTATACATTTCTTGGCATTGAGCTTGAACCCATGGCTCTGGCACCAAGCATCTGTTTCTGTAAGGCCCTTTTGTAGAGTATCCACATCATTTGGGGATTCAGTAATGGCTCCCAGTTTGCAGTCATCTGCAAACTTTGTTATCCAGAGTCCCTTAGTGTTGGCCCATACTTCGGAGAAGTAGATGCTTAACAAGAACGGTCCCAGGACTGAACCCTGAGGTACTCCACTTATCACTTGTCTGAAGTTGGATTTCAAGTCGGCAACTTTTACAGTGTGGGTTCTGTCAGTAAGCCAGTTGGCAACCCATCTAGTGATGTAGGGATTAATGCCCAGCTTAGTAAGTTTATCGATGATTCCAGAGTGGGGGATGGTGTCAAAGACCTTGGTGAGGTCCAGATAGGCTGTGTGGACACCCCATACCCTTGTCCATGGCTCTGGAGACTGATTCAAAGAAGTCAATCAGGTTCAGGAGACAAGATTGGCCCTTCATGAACCAAACTGCATGGGGTCCAGTATTTGAAGGTTGCCAATGTCTTTATAAGTTCCATGATAATACATTCCATGGCCTTGCAGATCAGGCATATGAGACTGATGGAATGGCAGTTCCTGGGATCCAAGATGGATCCCCCTTGTGGAGTGGGATAACTGTAGCTGTGCGCCACTCAGTGGGCATAAAGCCTGCGGTGAGGCTATGATTAAACATGAGGTGCCATTTCATTTTGTAGTTCATGTAGCACACATCCTGTGATGTTGTCTGGTCCCATGGATTCTGTATTCTTAGCTTTGGAGAGTGCATTTTTTACCTGTGTGGCTGTTATCACCAGAATTTGGCAATCATTTGGTATTGTGATGGGCCCTTTAGGGGGTGAGAGAGGGGTGAAGTTTGCACTGAATCAATCTGCCAGGATATTGGCAATATCCTTGGGATCAGTATATTTAATGCCATTCTGTTGTAGCTCAGAGCAGATCTGAGCATTGCCATTTAGATTCTTGACATAGCTATAGAATGCCTTGTGGTTGTCTTTGGAATCTTTAGCAATTTTATTTTTGTAACTAGCTTTGGAGGATTTTATGAGGGATCTCAGCTTCTTACTGAGGCTGGTAAGGGAGTTATTTGCATCTTGGAATTTTCTTCTTTTCTGCAAAATTTTCTTCCTTTTGTTGTAAAGTTTGTTTATGGCAAGAGACCACCAGTTTGGCTTTCTTTTTTTTGGAGGAGAGCATCTTGGCTCTATTAGGGATGGCACAATTCATGCACGAGTGGATATGCTTGAACAGTGCCTTAGTGTAGGATTCAGCAGTCAAACTTTCAGTTCCTGTCTGCATGGGTGTCATGAATTTTGTCACTTCTGACTTGAGTAGCATGAAGTTGGCTTTGGAGGAGTTTTTTTACAGAGGTTTCCTTACTGGTTTGTGAGGGTGAGTGTGATGCCCGTGCCCTGGCCCAGCAATCAAGGAGCCTCAATCCTCACCACCAACACCAAATATGAGAAAAGGATAACAAATACACACAGCAAAGTGCAATTTCCCTTAAGAGCACACAGAGATCACAGTCAGTCCAGGGCTGGTAGCTCCCCAGGTCCCCAGTAAGACTCCCCACTGGCACAGCTATAGGGTCCAGATCTCAGCCTAGCTGGCAAGCTAAAATCTCCAATACCCTCTCTGTATAACCAGTGCTTCATGTCCCTACCCAAGTAGCTGAGACACACACACTTTCAGATATGTTTATACAACCATGCAGACACTTCTGGGGAAGGCTGGCACAGGTTCTCCAGCTGTTCCCCTTTTACACAGACTATATGGTAGTACCACTTGCTACCACCCAGCTAATATTTATCGGCTACCCAAAGGCCCTTAAAAGGGTGTCCAATTATAACTGTGCAATGTTATTATCCAACTGGTAAGTGTGACTAATCAGTCAAGGCTTATTAGAGTGGCTTTGTACAGTAAACTCTATAAATATGCAATATACTCTAGAGCGTAACTTATCTCTACACATACCAGCCACAGTTAAAAGGTTTTAAACTATTTGATAATAAATAATTAAAACCACAAGACAATACTTTCTACTACACAGTCAGTGCTAGTCAAGAGAGTTCAGAGATCACACAGAAATACTTAAAATAAATCAGAAGTACAGTTCTGACATCACAGAAAAACACTTAGTCTAAACTTTGTAATTCCTAGCTATTGCTTCAAGAAAACACACTTCTAAAGTAACTTACTTATAGAGCAAGGCAGAGTGCTGTGAGTTGGATAGTCAAGATATAACGCTTAATAATCTCTGGTTCTCACTGTTTAAATTGCTATTGCAGTTCTGATAAACATTACATCATCTTTTTACACTTTCCTGGTGTTCCCAGGCTGACAGAAACTGCATTTACATTATTTTATACTTAGAGCAAAAAAGGACATTCCACATGTAAATTCTGGACATTAACTTTAGCCTTAAAATAATAGACAGGAAGCCTTCATCTGGCCGGACTGGAGCTTACTTTAGATCAAAAGGTCACAACATACTTTTACTGGGTCAGTAGAGAGCACTGTTGCCACATTTTTGTAACAGCATTTTTTTCATTTAAGACAACAAGCCTGGGATTCACATTCATATTTACAAATGATATAATTATGTATAAAATTGTATCTGGCTAGGCTGGCAGCCTTCACCCATCTCTACCAGTCTTCATACCCCCCCCCAGAGAACTCAAGCTCGTTTTTCGACTGACCCTTGAGAAATGCCGCTTGAGAGGGTTAGGTCTATCTGAGTGTACCTCACCCCATTCCCTGTCTTGAGAGCCCATCTGCATTGGCATTGCTATTCCCACTGCAGTGCTGCTCTGACATATATGCTTGCAACCCTAGGCTCCATCTTAGCAACTTGTCATTTTGCTGGCTGGCTCTGTTTAACCATGTTAGGGGGTTGGGATCTGTCATAAAAATGAATTTCCTTCCATACAAATAAGGCTGAAGGTTCTGCAATGCCCACACTATGGCTAGATATTCCTTTTATACAGCTGCATAGTATTCCTCTCTGGGCTGGAGCCTACAACTGAGATAAACCACTGGGTGCTCTTCCCCCTCTGAAGAAATCTGGCTAAGTACAGCCCCCACCCCATGGTTTGAAGCATCCACCTGCACAACAAATTATTTGCTGTAATCTGGACTGTCTGACACAGGGGGTCCTCCCAAAGCTTCTTTAAGCTTCTGAAATGTCTGCTCACATGCTGGGGTCTACACTACCTTGTCTGGCCTGTTCTTCCTTGTCAGTTCTGTGAGGGGAGCAGCTATTGTACTATAACTGGGGACAAACTTTCTGTAGTACACTGCTGTCCCTAAAAATGCCCTCACCTGCTTTTTAGTAACAGGTGCAGGCCATGCCTGAATGGCTTCCACTTTGCCAGGGTCTGGCCTTATCTTACCACTCCCCACTTTTATGTCCTAAGTAGGAGACCTCTGCCATACCCACCTGACATTTGCCCAGCTTAATGGTCAACTCTGCCCAGCACCTCCCTGACATGCTGAAGGTGCTCTGGCCAGGAATGGCTGTAGATGGCAATATCATCTAGGTAAGCAAGGGCAAACCCTCCTGCTCCTGCTAGGATATTATCTACCAGCCTCTGGAAAGTTGCTGGGACATTCTTCATCCCAAAGAGCATCTTTGTGAACTCATACAAGCTAAAAGGCGTCACAAAGGCTGACCTCTCTAGCACTGGGAGTCAAGGGCACCTATCAGTAACCCTTGGTAAGATCAATGGTTGTAAGATACTTAGCCCCACCCAGCTGCTCTAGGGCCTCATCTGTCCTAGGCATGGGTTAAGCATCCAACTCTGTGTAACTATTTATTTTCCTGCAGTCCACACAGAACCTGGTGCTGCCATCCTTCTTTGGCACCAGCACCACTGGAGAGGCCCAGCGACTATTGGACTCTTGAATCACCCCTAGTTCCAACATCTCCTGTACCTCCTCCCTCAGGGTCTTTCTGACTCTCTTAGGTACCCTATAAGGGGCCTGTCTAATAGGCCTTTGGAGTCCTGTATCCACCTGGTGCTGCACTAGGTGGGTGCACCATGGTTTTCCAGTGAACATGTCCCCAAATTCCTGCAACACTGCTCAGATTTCCTGCACCTGGGTAGGAGATAGCTGCTGGAACATTGCTACCCCTTCCACTGAGGTGTCAGCCCGAGCCTTACTGAGGAAATAAGTCCCCAGATCTCCCTCAGACTCCTCCTGCAATCCACTGCAAATGCTCAGCACAAGGGCCTCCCTATCATGGCAAGGTTTCATCATGTTAACCTGGTACAATCTGTGCCCGCTGCCATCTGCCTAGCAGTTCCCCCATGTAGTTAACATCCCTTACCTTTCTTGCCCCCTTGTAGGGTCCCTCCCAAACTGCTTGCAGCTTGTTGTGTCTTACAGGAACGAAAACCATTACCTGCTGCCCCACAGTAAACTCCCTAGCTTGAGCATTCCTGTCATACCACATATTTTTCTGTTGTTGGGCTTCTGCCAGGTTCTCCTGGGCCAAGCCCATGAGTTCCCTGAGCCTTGTCCTGAGGTTTAGGATGTATGCCACAACAGACTCCTTGTGAGACTCGCACTCATCTCAAATTAAATCTAGAAGCCTCTCACCCTATGCCGATACAGCAACTCAAAGGGTGAAAAACCCGTGGATTCCTGGGGAACCTCTCTGTAAGCAAACAACAGATGGGGCAAATAATTGTCCCACTCCCTCTTAAACTGATCTGAAAATGCCCATAGCATGGACTTGATTGTAGAGTTTAACCTCTCAACAAGACCATTAGTCTGGGTATGGTAGGGGGTGGTCTTCATGTCCTTCACCCCACAGGACTTCCACAGACAAGCCAGCAGGTCTGAAATAAAATTGGCACCTCTGTCAATCAAAATTTCTTTTGGGAAACCAACCCTGCTGAAAATCTCTAACAAAGCATTTGCCACCTTCTCTGCCTCAATGGAGGACAAAGCCACTGCCTCAGGGTATCGTGTAGCATAATCCATTACCACTAGGATATACATTTTCCCTGTGGAACTTGGGGGACTCAGAGTACCCACAATATCCATAGCTACCTTCTGAAATGGCTCCTCAATCACAGGTAAAGGCATCAAAGGAGCTCTCACCTTGTCTCCTGCCTTGCCTGCCTTTTGGCACTGATCACAGGTCCTGCAGTACAGTGTTACATCTCTGGAAATTCCAGGCCAATAGAAGTTCTGCATAATACACCTCTTTGTACGTTTTATGCCCATATGACCTGCAAAGGGAATATCACGAGCTATGGCTAGAAGCACCAGATGGTAGGCGCTAGCCACTACCAACTGATGTACTCTCTTCTAGGGCCTTTTAGCTCTCTGTATAGTAACCCTTTATCCCAGTATACAGATTCCCCCTTTCCTTGTGAATCAGATGCCTCCCTAGCTACCTGCCTCAGGCCTTGCAATGTAGGGTTTGAGAGCTGAGCCTGTCTCAACTCTCTCATTGTAACCCTTCCCAGGTCCCCTTCCACAGGAAGTCTGACATCCTCTGATAGTGGTGCCTCACTGTCAGCCTGGGTACTACTACTCACCTCTACCTTTGCAGTCACTCTGTCCAAGGGAACATCAGTACCCACAAGCAGCTGTGGCTCACCTTCAGTTTCACTGCTACAGAATAGCTCCCTCCCTGAAGTAACCACCTCACCAGTCCTGGCTGCAAGTATGGAGTCTGTCTGTGTCTCCCCCCAGGCTACCAGTCCCACATGCTTGTCTCCTAGCCTGACTGCGTGTAACTGCATAAGTACATGGTACTGCCTCATCCAAATCCTTCCCTCTCAGGACATCTCCGGGATGGTAGTTTAGTATCCCTGTTGTCTCAAGACAACCTGCTATTGGCATTTTGTCTTTCCCACTTACTGGCTCCCTCACCTTTCGTTCCCCACCTTGCCCTGTGGACACCTGTATACTACATAGCCCCACTGGTTGCATTCAAAACATTTAACCCTAGCTCCTGGATGTGTACCTGGACTAGTGGCTTCCCCTGTTACTGGCAGATTCTGTTGGGGCAGTCTGTGCTGCCCATCATGGGTTCTTTTAGACCCATGGGCAGTACAGGGAGTCCCCTTTCTGTGCAGGGCTGCCCTGCTTGCTAGGTATAGGTCTGCCTTTTTCCCCAACTTTTCTTAAAGTAGCACATTGTCTGTCAGCTAACCAGATCCTCATGTCCTCAGGCAAAGTGCTAAGGGCTTCTTCCCTCACCAAAAGGTCTGCCAGCCTTTCAAAAGTGGTGACCTGACATCCACTCACCCACCTATGGAAATAAGTGCTCAATTCAGCAACATATTCATACACACTTTCATCTGCCTTGCATCTATGCTCACAACACTTTTTCCTATACATTTCAGGTGTTAGCTTAAAACATTCTAAAAGACATTTTTTTACAGCAGTATAATCAAAACAGTCAGTGTCAGGCATTTTTGATACAACAGTTACAGCTTTTCCATGGAGTAAGGGGGTCAGGAACCGTACGCAGAGCCCATACTGTTTACATACCCTCTCAAACATATGAATGAAACTATCAAAATGATCCCCCTCTTTAAACTGCGGAAGAATTTTACTGACCTTTTGTGCTTCTGGGGTCCAGTTACTCCCTTCCTCATTGCCTCCATGACTCTGGCAAAGAGTCAGCATCTCCTTCTCATTCTGTCTCTGTCTTTCCTGTTCCTCAGCTTGCAGATGGAACAGTTTCTCTTTTTCCTCAGCCTGCAAACATCACAGTCTCTCATTTGCTTCTATTTCTACATGCCTGGCCTCCAACTTAAGTCTCTTTAGTTCCAGCTGGATTTTTAAGTCTACTGCAGAAAGGTTGAGCTGTCCATTCTCCGAGATAATTATATCTCCACTGCCGGTCTAACTGTCCTCCTGGTTGCTGTTTTCTGATGCAGCTGTAACCAAGGCTGCAATCAGGTCTGCCTTAGTCAGGTTTCCATGCACCAGTCCCCTAACCTGGCACATCACCGCCAGCTGCCTCCTTGTCAGCTTTCCATACTCCTCTGCTGACATGCTGCCTGCTCACCCTGACTAACTAAGCTAACAAAAGAAATAAAACAATTGTGATCTGAACTCTAGGTATTCACTGCATGGCTCTTTTTGAGTACAAAACACCTTCAAAGTTCACTGTACACAAGCTACAGGATTCACTCTACCCACACCACTACAAATTAGTATTTGCCAACTAATTAATATGTGATGTGGATATCCCACCACTGCCAAACACAAATGTGATGTCCGTGCCCTGGCCCAGAAATCAAGGAGCCTCAATCCTCACCACCAACACCAGAGAGGGCGCCTCATATATGAGGAAAGGATAACAAATACACACAGCAAAGTGCAATTTCCCTTAGGAGCACACAGAGATCACAGTCAGTCTGGGGCTGGTTGCTCCCTTGTTCCCCAGGTCCCCAATAAGACTCCCCACTGGCACAGCTATAAGGTCCAGATTTCAGCCTAGCTTGGCAAGCTAAAATCTCCAGTACCCTTTCTGTCCAACCAGTGCTTCATGTCCCTGCCCAAGTAGCTGACACACACACACACTTTGAGACACATTTATACAACCATGCAGACACTTCTGGGGAAGGCTGGTACAGGTTCAACAGTTTTACCCCTTTTACCCAGACTATACACTAGTACCACTTGCCACCACCCAGCTAATATTTATCAGCTACCCAAAGACCCTTAAAAGGGTGTCCAATTATTACTGTGCAATATTATTATCCAATTGGTAACTGTGACTAATCAGTCAAGGCTTATTAGAGTGGCTTTCTACAGTAAACTCTATAAATATGCAATGTACTCTAGAGTTTAACTTATCTCTACACAAACCAGCCACAGTTAAAAGGTTTTAAAATATTTAATAATAAATAATTAAAACCACAAGACAATATGTTCTACTACACAGTCAGTGCTAGTTAAGAGAGTTCAGATATCATACAGAAATACTTAAAATAAATCAGTAGCACAGTTCTGACATCACAGAAAAACATAGTCTAAACTTTCTAATTCCTAGCTATTGCTACAAGAAAACACACTTCTAAAATAACTTACTTATAGAGCAAGGCAGAGTGCTGTGAGTTGGATAGTCAAGGCAACATGCTTAATAATCTCTGGTTCTCACTGTTTAAATTGCTATTGCAGTTCTGATAAACATTACATCATCTTTTTAAACTTTCCCGGTGTCCCCAGGCTGACAGAAACTGCATTTACATTCTTTTACACTTAGAGCAATAAAGGACAGTCCACATGTAAATTCTGGTCATTAACTTTAGGCTTAAAACAATAGACAGGAAGCCTTCATCTAGCCGGACTGGAGCCTACTTTAGATCAAAAGGTCACAACATGCTTTTAATGGGTCAGTAGAGAGCACTGTTGCCACAATTTTGTAACAGCATTTTTTTCATTTAAGACAACAAGCCTGTGATTCACATTCATATTTACAAATGATATGTATAAAATTTTATCTGGCTAGGTTGGCAGCCTTCACCCATCTCTATCAGTCTTCACAGTGGGATGTGGATGTCAAGTGTGATTAGCTTATGGTCAGACCTGACCAATGAAGAGGCTTAATTTTTTGTGCCTATATCTTGCAAATTCCTATGGAATCATGCAGATTCTACAAACATAACTTAAAAACATACAACCAGCAGTTAATGCACAACAGCAGGCCGGGGTACTGCAAGCCATAAAAGAGGATGATCTTCAAAAGTGTCCCAGAAGGCAACCATCCATGTGCAGAGCTGTACCTGATGTAGTCATTAAGGCCACGTATGTAATTGTTAATAGTGAGCAAACCAATGGCCTGTATATTCTCCTGGTTGGGAAGTGTGTCATCTGATGTAAAGTGGATCTTGTAGTATAAAATGCAACCATGTGAGTATATTCCACAATCATAACTGGAGGCCAAGGCACACAATAACTATGGATCACATTAACAGTATGTGGATACACATACATGACAAATGGTGCACATCTCATGCAGATGTACCTGTGTAGCGAAGAATCCTTCATTAATATCATTGATCACAAGTGGGCTAAACAGTGCCGCACAATAACAACAGTGTGAACTACTTTACCAAATCTGCCTGTAGCAGATGCTTCCTGGCCCACATCTTGCAGTGATGTATCTGTAGGTTAAAGGGTGCACATACAACAGCAAAGCCATGAAGCAATTATGGATCACACTAATAGGATAAAGAGATACTCAATGACATGCTTTGCTGATGTTCATATGTTGATGGGCCTATACAAGTGAAAAAAACAATGTCACAAATGTCACTGACAGTTTTATGTGTGTGCTATGTTGTTAAGATAAAATGTGATAACACTTAGGTTGTGTATCCACATCAGTGGCATAGATCTGCTGCTGTAATACAAATATTACAATAGATTAAGAATTGTGCAATAATGGTCTTCAATGAGAATTTGTGTAAGCTGCATTGTTTCATTGGACCTGCTTCAATACCTCCCCGGGTGTCCAACATTCCTGGCAGATTCATAGATTCATAGACAGTTACTAGGCTAATGACCCAGGGGTGGGATGCCTTTCTAAGCCTAGCCACGTTTTTCTGAAAGAATAATGATGTCCTGTATCCAAAGACAACATTGAGGGCCAGGCATTTATAAGCTACCTCTGTCCATAAGGGGCATGGGTGCCAGGGCTGGTGTAAATTTCCTATTTGCCATCTACTGGTCTAGGTTCCACTTCACCTGGATAATAAACAAACTCAGCTTCACATACAAGTGAAGCATGTTCCCTAGGATGGGCAGTCTCTGGGACACATATCTGTATCTCCAGCATGTTCTGTTTAAGTCACAGACAAAATGCAGGTCCCTAGAACTTGCATTTCTTGTACTCTTTGACTTATGCATATGTAGAAGATTTATAAGTGTGGGGTTTGTGTCTGCCTTGTAAGTCAGGCATAGATCACCTCTCAGCAATTGATAGGAGACTGAGCAGAGGGAAAGGGCTTTAACTCACTCTGCATAAGACAGGTTTGTTATGCCTTGTATTCTTTTAGAAAGGATCCTCTGAGGTCAGTCTAGTTTATGCATATGCCTGGTCAGGTACATATCAAAGGGAGAATTGTACTCTATGATTAGTCTGATAAGGGTGGCGACAGGGGGGATAATGACCTCTTTGGACTTAGATGCCATGCCCTTACTTATAGGTTGCACAACATAAAAGGCTTTCCTCACCACTGTGGCCACATGGTGGTCAAAGATAAGGCTACACTCTACATGCATACCCAGATCCCTGACCACTAGGTCAACTCCTAGGGATATATTATCAACATGGTAATTAGGTGGGATGGTTGACTTCCCAAAGGGTACAGTTATGCATTTTTTAACAATGAGTTTAAGGCCATGGGTTTGACACCAGTTGTTAGTCAGAGATAAACCTTCTTGAAGAATGCAAACTTAGTCAGCCATAAACCTTCAGCACTTGCTTCCATTTCAGAGAAATAAATGCCAAAAAGGAGCAGGCCCAGTACTGAGCCCTGAGGGTCTCTGCTAGTGGCTGGCCTCTTGATGGAGGTGGCCTCATCTATTTTGACCTCCTGGATCATATCAGTGAGTCAGTTGGCTATCCAGTGAGTGATAAAAATGTTTATACCTAAATTAGTGAACTTGTCTATAATGCCTGGGTGAGGTATTGTATCAAAAGCTTTGGCCAGGTTGAGGTAAGCTGTGTGCATAGTTTTACCTTCATCCAGTGCTTTGGTGACTGTCTCAAAAAAGTCCACCAGATTTAATGGACATGACCTGCCTTTAACAAAGCCAGACTGTGATGGGTCTAGCATTTATAGGTTACCTTTGCCCTCATTTATCATGTACATTATGATTCTTTCCATGGCCTTACATATGAAGCTGGTACGACTTACGGGCTTGTACTTACCCATATCAGTGGTTGGACTTACTTTATGCAGAGGAATGACTGCAGCCATCTTCCATTCCTTGTGCACAAAACCCGACTGAAGGCTTCAGTTAAAAAATGATTTGAGTGCTCCAGAGAGGTCATGTTTCATGCTATTTATTAAACATCCTGGGATATATTAGGGCCCATTGATGCACTGATTTTGGCCTTGGAAAGTACACTGATGACCCGTTACCTAATAATGGTTGGGGGATTGTGTTATGTTGTATTTCCTTTGGACTATTGGTGGGGGGGGGGGTTTGAGTTGAAATTGTCAACCACAAGGTTTTCAATGGCCTCTGGTTCAGTGTGGGTAATGCCATTTACAATAAGTACTGTGTATTGTTGTGCATTTCTTCTGATGTTATGGACATAGCTGTAGAAAGCTTTGTGGTTGTCCTTTGCCTGAAAAGCTATTTTTTTCTTCACATTTATTCTTTGAAGTATTAATTAACCCTCTTAGCTGCCTGTTTAGATTGGTCAAGGGGCTTTTAGTATGTATGGCTTTGTTCGTCCTATGCTTGGCCAAGATTTTTTCTTTTGCTGTATAACTGATTGATATTGTGATTCCATCAGGGTGGCTTGTCTTTTGAGTTTGTCTTAGTCTTAATATGAGTGGGCACAGCTTGCTCTGTATAGCTTTCAATATGGCTGTGCAGAGATTTTGTAACTAGCTCAGCATACGTTATGGTGTTTACTGGGTTTGGGAGTGCTTGGAATTTAGCCATGATATTGCTCAGTAGAGAGAGGTTTGCCATGGAACAGCTCCTAAAGGTTTTTGGTTTTGATGGATGCCTGATTTAATGTTTATTTCAAGTAATAATGCCTTATGGTCAGATCTGATGAGGGAAGATATTACATTTTATGAGGAATATCGGCCATCCATGTTTTTAGTACAAGGTCAAGGACATTTGTATGGTGTTAGGAAAATGAATAAACTGTTCCAGGATGTTGGTATTAGCAATTTTTAGGAATCACTGGGCTTGTGCATTAGAAATGTGTGTAGGATTCCCAGTCTATAGAGCGATAGATGGGACCCCCCCTGAATATCGTATTGGGTTGAATGGTGTGGGACTCCAGTACATTGAGATGGGTAGTATGGCTTTCCTGGGACATGAAGGAGGACCAATAGGTTGCAAGGATATGGTACAATACCCTGTTTATGGTGATTTGCACATGTATGAGTTCCAGTGGGTCATACACTTTAACTATTCTGGATGGGAGGTTGGTTTTAATACAGACTGAGACTCCTCCACCTTTAGTTCCCTCCTGTGCAATAGCTTGTCTAAAGATGTGAAAGGCATTATAACCTTGCACTGCTGGGGTACTGTCAGTGACTTTAAACCATGTCTCTGTTACTACAGAGATGTCTACACTCTACAGGGAGAGTAAGGCTTGCAGGGAGTGAAGTTTCTTGTTAAGACCTCTAGCATTGAGAAGTACCATCTTCAGATATTCCTACATAGGTTCACTGAAGTCAGTAGGTTTATCAGTTAGGCATTGCCTAAAAAAGGGAATAGGGGTGTGGAAAAGGTCTTTGTCAATATCCGAAAGCCTACCAAAGCAGCATGGTCTGTCAACCATGTCATCCGAAGCTGTCAAATATTGTACCCCCCTGGACTGACTCCAGAAGCTAAGCCAATTGTTAAAATCACTCATTTTCTATTGGTAACATGATATCATCCTTGGAGAAGGTAGTATGCTGCTCAGTGCTAGGCTCATACCTCCCTGAGACACATAATCAGTGAGCTCGATCATGTCTCGCTTCATATAGTCAAGGGAGGTATGTCTCAGGTCATTAACACCCACATGGACTATGACAGAGTCATACTGGTACCTGTGGCTCAATGACCTGAGTGCCTGTGTGACTTGATGGATCCTAGCTGTGGAAAGGCAGCTAACCATGACTCTCTCCTTATTCATTCTAGTGAGGGGGACATTGGTGTGCCTGACTATAGAATCAACAATGACCAGAAAATTTGGCTGGTTTGCCTTAAGGGCTTAGCAGTGGAGGCACTGGATAGAGTGTCACTAAGAGTAGCTGTGGATGGCATTTTAACAGAGTGTTTATGTGATTGCTGTGGACCCTTTCTTGGACTGTATTGTGCAGGAGGCTTTGCATTTTACAAGGGTTACCTCTAAGTGCCTCAACTTAAGTAGTTTTATGTGTAGGGTCTTTACCTTATGCAGTAGGCGTGGTGCAAGCATCCCTGACAACCTTTTTAGCATTCGTTTTGGTTGTATGAGAGAGATTTGCCACCAGCATTAACATGTACTTACACCTCTCTCTCTACTGTATCTGTTTTATTAAGAATAAGTGGGTTGTCAGTGTACATGAGGCAATTGCTATTATGCCTTAGAATACCTATCTCAACCAGATTGGTTACAGAGAGAGTCGGGAAGTGCATATTCATGACTACTGACCTACTAGGGAGGTGTGAGGAAAACTTAAACATTTAACAAGCCACAGATGAAATGATGGGAGGACAGGAATATCATTATTTCATCCAGGGGAGACAATGGTGGCCAACCTTTGGGAAAAAACATGTACCCGTGAATTACCACATAGGTGGCAGTACACTAAACACCGAAAGTGTGATAAAGAGACTTAGGGACATGGGTGGACAGTGGTCTCACCTTCGATAACCACATCACCACAACAGTCAGGAAATCCTTCTATGTGGCACACCTCATCACTAAGGGCTTTTCATCTAGAAATAAAGGAGGTCATTGTCCCACAGCACTCATCCTTCATTAGACCCATTATAGAATGCAATGCCCCGTTTGGTATGTACCTCTCAAGACATCTGCAACAACTGGAAAGGCCACAGAAATACCTCACTAAAAGAATCACAGGCCTAAAGCAGATGTCCTATGCTGACCATCTAAAAAAACTTCACTTATACTCTGTCGCATATCATCTACTCAGAGGCGATCTCTGCTTAACATACAAGGCCATGTCAAACCCAGAGCTGTTGGACATGCTACACTTAAAGAAATCCCAATCCCTCAGAGACACACACTCCAGGGATCTAAACCTTGTCACCACAATGAGCAAAACATGCTGGAGGGATAGGTTCCTGACCCAGAGACTCCCCAGACTCTGGAATAGACTGCCCATACATGTCAAGCAGAGCGCCTCTTTGGCCCTTTTCAAAAGGAACCTTGATGATTGGATGGAAGATAGGAAATTCACCCTGGGATTCATGTCAGTTGCCCTGCTAGAGACGGGTCTAGGGAAGTAAATACTGTGGGAAGAAATAGCCAGGGAATTGTTATGGCTAGGCTTGTATAGGCCCTAGGGCCGATAGCTTAGTACCAACCTATGAACCTATGAACCTCCAGGGGCATTCCTCTCCTTCTCATGGCAGCGCAGTCTGTTGGCTGCATGGAGGATTATGTCAGAGCAATGTCACCAGCAGGCCTCCCTAGATGTACTGAGAACACCCACACCATTTATCATGTGTGTCAGATCTGTCTATACTTGATCCTTCATACAGTACTGACTGTTTATCCAAGCAGGTAGTGCAGCATCACTTTTATAATCTCAATTGGGGATTCACATACTTACATGACAATGTTAAAAGCATATGCCAAATGAATGGATCACCTCTGATTTACAGTTCATAGCTTTGCAAAACAATCCCTGTCATGTATATCACTGTCATGTGCAGATAATCAGGATGAACATTAAAGCCTGTCTTAAGAGCTGATCAATATGTCCTAATATAATTAGCATAGATGTGCACAGCTATCAACTTGTTCAAAAAGTTTGTATAGATCATATATGCAGCTGGGGGATTTGAACCCATGCAAGTGGATATTATGGTAAGTAAGGACCAAACACATAACCAGTATGCCACAACTCCAGCATTACATCACTGGTGCTGCCAAAGTTACATGCACATCTGAATACAACTAACAAGGCTACCTCAATAATGGAGAATGCATCTCAGACATTGGAATCAGTGACAGACAGCATCACAAATGTAACCATCATGATAAGATACACGTCACAAGAGCTGACATTTGTACAGAAACAAGGAAGTAAAACACCAGCATTTGAAAATGACCTGTTATGCAGTCCTGACTACATGTTACCACAAGAAATAATGTAAATGCTAAGACATCCTAATATTGCCTATATCCCATTGAATGTTATCATCACTACTTCTATATGATTCTACATCAGTGAATATCGTAAATTGATCACTGAACATGCAACTTACGGACAACCTTGTAAGTCATCATTCTCCACAACATACCTCAGATTTAACAGATTATTCTACATTAACTACAGATATATGTTTCTTCCATCCATACTGTACTTCAACAGGGCTGGTTTGTTTGTAGCCATAAAACTATATATGGAGAAATCTTCCTTGTTATTGATGGACACATACACATATCATACGTGTTGTGAAAATCTACCCCCTTATGCAACTGACAGTTTGTAATGCAGAGAATTTCAAACAACATATGCATGAAGACATTTCAGTTGTTTTACATAGCATAATGTGAACATAACTATGTGATAATAGCACTATATTCCACAGCAGCAATGCAAACAAGGGACAACGTACCTTTGCACACTACCTCTACTAATTCAGCTATATGCCAGTGTAAAGATAACTAAGGGCACTCAGCTTTTAAGCATCATTTGCACCATACATAATTAATTATATTCATTAGCATTCTATGTTTTGGCATCCCATTAACAAACATCTGTGTATGTTCTCAAATCTTGACACATTAACCAATAGCTTTCCACAACTGCCCAAATATGTATCAGTAAACGAGAATATCTGTAACATGTGCCCAATGGCCACCAATAGGCTGCAACCAGCCTACATGTCATATTATATGCTCCAACTTCAAAATGCAAATTATACATACTTATCATGCCATTGCTACTTGTGAACTGAGTAGGACCTCAGCATTTTTGGAAGGCATTTTTCTGCAATGTAAAACTATTTCAGCAAGGATATCAACCAAGAAGAGGCTTCAGTAAGTTCAGGCACTGAAATGGACAGTTGAGGAGACAATTAGATGCTCACTGTCTATGCTGGACATAAGTAAAAGATGCAAGCATGCTCCAGGAACTTTACAATGATTGACATCTAGAACTGGATTGTGAGGAAGCACCGCAGACATACTTGGATTTACCAGACTGGTCTGCAGGTCCACCACTGCTATAATAACCTACATTGAAGATATGCAGAGGATCTTCACCAAAGAGTCACAGAGGTCCAATGCCAGCTACAGATGTCTACAGTAAATTGAATACTAAAAAGCTTAATACATACATTCTAATATATGTCTGTACTAAGTACATTTGTTTATCTGATGCAATGTAATTCAAGTGTATTCCATAGGTATCTGTATTAATCATAGTAAATTACATGAAGTAACTTTTCTTCAAGTCATTAAAGCTAACAGTCACATGTTGACATATTCTGAGGTTATCTTCAACTACACTAAGCCAGTGTAAACATTATGCAGGACTGTCGGCTATAACTGTTTACAAATACGGACTTCAAACATGCTACTTGTACTGCTATTCCATAATATCTACTTTTAAAACATCTAATGAGTTGCAATATCTCTGTGTTCAGGTGGTTAAGCACTATGGCAAAATGAATGTTGTTTGCCTATGTGTGAGTTCAAATCCTAGTGTAGCCTATTTTTTAAACATTACTGTCAGTAATTCATGTAATATTGTACATCACATAGGGAAAAATTATATTTCTTTGGTAACTTATACAGTACAGATTTTTACACATCTAGCATGGTCAGGATGCATTGACTCCTATAGCACTTAGCCAGTGAATAACTATGCATAGCTCCAGTATCTCTCAAGTTTCTAGAAACATCATATGATATACTTCTGTTGATAATACTGCATGTACGGGGTCTATATTAGATGAACGAAAGTTCATCTTAGCGAATGCTCACGAGCGAATATTGTGGAACTCGAAACCGCAATTGCGAGATCGTGGTACAGTGAAGATGGGAATATTTGCCCTTTCCTCATTGTAGTGCGATCTTGGAGTTGGAATATATATTTAGGGGGGGTGTGGGGCGCAGCCCCCCACAATTGCAGTTTCGAGTACCTGGATATTCGCTCATGTGAGTGTTCGCTAAGATGAACTTTCGTTCATCTAATATAGACCCTATGTGCGAATGCTGGGTAATACATACATATGTTACCGTAACAGTTTAAATTTCACAATCTGTTATAATCCATTACTTCTTTTAATTTACTGCCCTCCTGCATAATATACATGTGTTATTCAAATAGTTGCACAGTAATTCTTTTAATGGTTATTTATGTGTTGCAATTGTAGACAAATGTTTTCTGGCAAATTGTGACAGAAACCTCATGTGCTATAGCTAAGGGGTATTGTTATAATCATTGTGATGACATGCAGTCACAATTTTATAGTTGTATAGTTTGAGTCCCACTTCAGATATTAAAGCTGTCATTGGCCAGATTGAATATTATTTCACAGGCATGCCTGACTTGCAGGAAATGTGTAATGACAAACACAGGTACACCTATACATATAGATGTATGCATCAATCTAGATATAGCTGCCTATGTACACATACATATGTACTAAATTGTATACATGCATATGTACATAGAGGAAGATTTCAACACTGAGGTATCATTCCTCTTACACATATGTAGAAAGGTACAGTGAAATAAATACATAAACAAGTGAACAAGTACAAAAGCAAGTGAGCAAAAACAAAGTCTGCCCACAATCATATCTTTACATCAAATGAGAGCCACTGCTGCTGCCTTGCATAAACGATGACCATATATTACTAATCTTATAATATATTTTTTGCACATATATTTTAACCATGGTATGCAAACATGACATATTAGTTGCATTTAATCTTACATTATAGTGGGAATGTAAATGTTAAACACTTCAATATAAATATGTGAGGCATACATTGAATACAAATGAGGGCCATATCCCTAAAGGTTTGTTCTCAGAGTTTGTGGCTGACATTGTTGAAAGGTCTGTCTGGCAACATGCTTATAGCAGGAGCAGTATTTCCAAAGCACTGTTGGCCAGTATGAACTTGCACTGCACTAAGTCTTTTAGAATTGAGCCCTATGTCAGTGTTGCACGTTACTGTGATATGGCATACCTGATAGAGAATATATGTCTGCATGCTGTGCATATGTGTGTTTTGCATTCATACTGAAGGCTGATATGTCAGTAAATGTACAAGTAATAAAAGATGTATGTCTGATAGACTGATCACTGCATGCCATGTAATGTACCACAGAAACTTAATGACAGCATATGACAGGTAATTTGACCCACTCATAGTCTTTGAGTTATATCATCAATGTATGACTATTATGACATTTAGAATATTGCATGATCATGACAGCACACCTGTAATTATTATACCTTTGTGCCTTTTGTTATTCAACATATAAATAAAGCTTATGGTCCAGATCTGGTGACTGTTATGTTGTCACAACAAATCTACCATAATGTGACATAAATTGGGCAAACATCTTCCATGTCCTGTTTCATACATTTTGATGTTGTTACTTGCATATCATATAATCACTTTGCAGTTTTGTTGGTTCACATGTCATTACAATGATGCATAGTTGTTTCAGATTTCTGCCTTTAACTAGGGTTGCCAGCTGTCCGGTTTTTGACCGAACTGTCCGGTTTTCAGACAAATTGTCCAGTTAAAAAATTTAAACTCATGAAGTCCGTTTTTTTTGTGCCGCCAGAGGAGAGGAGAAAGTAAATGTATCCAGCTCGAACGGGAGCGGTACGATACACTACCAGCTACTACACAACAATGAAATGCTTTTAACTTCAGTATTCCTGGTAGCTACATAGTTTCGACAGTACATACATTAACTTAAGTGGCAGTGATGTAATACAAATGGACAAATTTTATTTTCTGCTATACGGATTGTAGAGATATCACTGGAAGGCAGTACTCCACGGTGGGAAAACGGTATTTTTTTAGCTATCATTATCCTACCAACTACCAAGCAGTGACAAAAGAAATCTTATAGCAAGATTTAAAATGCTTAAGCACTCTGCCAACATTGCCCAGTGTTGCATTGTAGTACACTCAGACTGATTTTAGAACTTCACCATGCAGTGTAATACTGCTAGCAATTAACACGTCCTGATATGTATTATCCTCATCTACTATGTTGAACCGTATTCCATGAAACAAATTGTGCATCTTGCTTTTTGGGCACTTGCAGTTACCCAACATCATTTTGCTTTTACTTAATTCTGTCGCAAGGGACCACATTGAAAAATAAAACTATCTCTTTGCCATGTTCAGAAAATGGCAAGTGTGCTAGCTGCATGTGATTTCTTTTCCTACGTGCATCTTTCTTAGATCTAGAGGCTTGAGTCATCTTTCATTCAGTCTTATTGCTATTTTACAACTGCATAGCGGTCCAGTCTGCATCTTCGTAAACTTGTATTAGAGCGCATTGTTGTAGGAAGTTACCTGTTTTAACCCGCAACTTTGGCGCGATATAGAAAAACATTAATGAAACTCTTTAAAGTATGTGTGCTTTTCTGAGATTATGACATATACTTTGAAAGTAACATAAAACATGTCACCTGTTAGAAATCCATTCATCCACAACCCCTTTATCCCATTTTTTGCATATGTGACATGTAAAGAAAAAGAGTGGGAGGTCAGTCGGACCCAGTACAAGATCTTAAGTACTAGCATCTGAAATATCACACTAGGGGCAGTAACACTTAGCTCAATTGACACCCACTCAATACAGGCGCAGCCAAGGACTGAAACTTCCTAATCCGAAGTACGAAACGGAAAATATGTTACATCTTAACAACTGAGTACCTGTCCCACGCCCCAGTACAAACAGTTTTTGACAGAACTTTCAAAATGCAAGGGAATGTTAAGATCATCATTTCTGAATGAGCAGTAAAGTGATGTTATTGACTTAAATGATCTTATGGGGTAAATCAAAACTTACAATTTTTTAATAGCAAAGATAACTGCTTACATTTTTTTGGATTTTTTTAATCAGATTTACCACCATGTGCACAGGCTGCTAGCTCTTGACCTTTTATCTCCATGGATCATCCATAATTAGGTTTAGGAACATAGAAAATAAATAACTGGAGAAAAATGCACCATACTGACACTTTTCATCAATACTGGTACTTACATCTGCAGCAGCCTAGCAGTGCAATTAGTGCCGCCTGTGTTCTTTTCTCCCCTTTAAGTACGGCTTAAGTCATCAACGTGGGTGGTCCCATCAGCTGATGTCACTGTGATGTCACAAAATAGGTGGGGCATGGGCGGGAGAGGGGTGGGAATGGGTGGAGTTATGTGTGATGCGAGGGGCGTGACTTTAGTCCAGTTTTAGCCACAAAGAAACCTGGCAACCCTACCTTTAACGTTCAAGTGCAAAGGTGTTTTTCCTAACGTTACTTTTTGCAATAATTAAGCTCCTGTCATGTAAAGTGCACTTTCTGATTCTAAAATATATTTTTTTCTTTCCTTTCATCACTGAAACTATATTTATAAAGGTTAATACACTTGTGCCTGTATTTTCTGTGTGCTGAGCAGTTGCCAGATACTTCCTGATTCTGAATCATGTGATCTTGCATGTTGATGATGTAATGGTGGGGGCAAATAACATAACTTACTGCTGTAGTCTGCAGCAGAGTTCAATACATAAAGTGACCCAGACTGAAGCACAATCAGTCAGTTGCTTAGTCAAATAAATCAGTAACTAAATGAATTTATACTCAAATAAAAAGTAATGAAAGAGAATTGGAACAGGATAAGATTCCTAGTTAGCTGGTTAATGCTTGGCATGCGGTGCAATAAGACATACCGTGGATATAAAAAGTTTACACACCCCTGTTAAAATGCCAGGTTTTTGTGATATAAAAAAGTGAGACCACAATAAATCATTTCAAAACTTTTCTCACCTTTAATGTGACCTATAACCTGTACAATTCAGTTGAAAAACAAACAAATCTGTTATGGGAAAACTATAAAAAAATAAAAAATTTACAATAAGCTGGTTGTATAAGTGTGCACACCCTAAAACTAATACTTTGTTGAAGCACCTCTTGATTTAATTACAGCATTCAGTCTTCTTGGGTACACACCTGCCATCAATTAAAGAGACTGATTAATCCCAAATAAAGTTCAGCTGTCCTAGTAGGATTTTCCTGACATTTACTCAGTTGCCCGCTACAGCAAAAGCCATGGTTCGCAGAGCTTACAAAGCATCAAAGGGATCTCATTGTTGAAAGGTATCAGTTAGGAGAAGGGTACAAAAAATTCCACAGCATTGGATATACCATGAAACACAGTGAAGACTGTCATCAAAAAGTAGAGAAAATATGGGACACCAGTGACAGTGCAAAGAACTGGATGTCCCTCCAATATTTATGAAAAGACAAGGCAAAAACTGGTCAGAGAGGCTGCCAAGAGATCTACAGCAACAATGGAGTTGCAGGAATTTCTGGCAAGTACTTGTTGTGTACTACATGTGACAACAATCTTTAGTATTCTCCATATGTCTGGGCTATGGGGTAGGGTTGCAAGACAGAAGCCTTTTCTTACACAGAAAAACATCCAGGCTCAGATAAAATTTGCAAAACAATACATCAAGTCTCCCAAAAGCATATGGGGAAATGTGTTATGGTCTGATGAGACCAAGGTTGAATTTTCTCGCCAAATTCCAAAAGGTACGTTTGGCGCAAAAACAACACTTTGCATCACCAAAAGAACACCATCCCCACGGGGAAGCATGGTGGTGGCAGTATCATGCTTTAGGGTTGATTTTCTTCAGCTGGAACTGGGGCTTTAGTCAAGGTGGAGGGAATTATGAACAGTTCCAAATACCAGTCACCTTTGACCCAAAACCTTCAAGTATCTGCTAGAAAGCTGAGAATGAAGAGGAATTTCACCTTTCAGCATGACAGTGATGCCAAGCATACATCCAAATCAACAAAAACATGGCTTTACCAGAAGAAAATTAAAGTTTTGAAATGGCCCATTCAGACCCCAGACCTAAATCTAATAGAAAAGCTGTGGGGTGACCTGAAGAGGGCTGTGCACAAGAGATGCCCTTGCAACCTGACAGATTTGGACCTTTTGCAAGGAAGAGTTTGCAAATATTGCCAAGTCAAGATGTGCCATGCTGATAGACTCCTACCCAAGAAGACTGAATGCTGTAATTAAATCAAAAGGTGCTTCAACAAAGTATTAGTTTAAGGGAGT
Source organism: Protopterus annectens (assembly GCF_019279795.1). Lineage (NCBI taxonomy): Eukaryota > Metazoa > Chordata > Ceratodontiformes > Protopteridae > Protopterus > Protopterus annectens. Next base: position 891,460,173 of record NC_056737.1, read on the forward strand.
GCACACTTATGCAACCAGCTTATTGTCTTCTTCTTCGTTCAGCTGCTCCCATTAGGGGCCACCACAGCGGATCATCTGTTTCCATTTCTTCCTGTCCTCTACATCTTGCTCTGTAACACCAACCACCTGCATGTCCTCTCACACCACATCCATAAACCTTATCTTAGGCCTTCCTCTTTTCCTGTTACCTGGCAGCTTCATCCTTAACATCTTTTTCCCAATATACTCTGCATCCCTCCTCAACACATGTCCAAACCAATGTAATCTTGCCTCTCTGGATTTGTCTCCAAACCTTCCAGCCTGGGCTGACCCTCTAATATACTTATTCCTAATCCTGTCCACCCTCATCACAACCAGTGCAAATCTTAACATCTTTAACACTGCCATGTCCAGCTCTGACTGTTGCCTTTTTGTCAATGCCACTGTCTCCAACTCATAAAACATAGCTGGTCTCACTACCTTCTTGTAGACCTTTCCTTTCACTCTTACTGGTACTCGTCTGTCACAAATCACTCCTGGCACTCTTCTCCCCCCACTCCATCCTGCCTGTACTCTCTTCTTTACCTCTCTTCCACACTCACCATTACTCTGAACTGTTGATCCCAAGTATTTAAACTCACCCACCTTCGCCACATCTACTCCCTGCATCCTCACCATTCCTCTATCCTCCCTCTCATTCACACACATATATTCTATCTTAGTCCTGCTGACCTTCATTCTTCTTCTCTCTAAAGCATATCTCCACCTCTCCAGGGTCTCCACCACCTATTCCCTACTCACACTACAGATCACAATGTCATCTGCAAACATCATAGTCCATGGGGACTCCTGTCTGATCTCGTCTGTCAACCTGTCCATCATCATTGCAAATAAGAAAGGGCTCAGAGCTGATCCTTGATGTAATCCCACCTCCACCTTAAACGCATCCGTCACTCCCACTGCAGACCTCACCACTGTCACACTACCCTCGTACATATCCTGTACCACTCTTACATACTTCTCTGACACTCCCAACTTTCTCATATAATACCACAACTCCTCTCTAGGCACCCTGTCATATGCTTTCTCTAAGTCCACAAAGACACAATGCAACTCCTTCTGACCTTCTCTGTACTTCTCCATCAACACTCTCAGAACAAACATTGTATCTGTAGTGCTCTTTCCTGGCATGAAACTATACTGCTGATCACTAATCATCACCTCCCTTCTTAACCTAGCTTCCACTACTCTTTCCCATAACGTCATGCTGTGGCTGATCAATTTAATCCCTCTGTAGTTACTACAGTTCTGCACATCACCCTTATTCTTAAAAATCGGTACCAAAACACTTTTTTTCCATTCCTCAGGCATCCTCTCACTTTCCAAGATGCCATTAAACAATCTAGTTAAAAACTCCACTGTCATTTCACCTAAACACCTCCATGCTTCCACAGGTATGTCATCTGGACCAACAGCCTTTCCATTCTTCATCTTCTTCATAGCTATCCTTACTTCCTCCTTGCTAATCCATTGCACTTCATGATTCACTATCCCCACATCATCCAACCTTCTCTCCCTCTCATTCTCTTCATTCATCAGCCCCTCAAAGTACTCTTTCCACCTGCTCAACACACTCTCCTCACTTCTGAGTACGTTTCCCCCATTATCCTTTATCACCCTTACCTGCAGCACATCTTTACTAGCTCGGTCCCTCTGTCTAGCCAATATGTACAGGTCCTTTTCTCCCTCCTTAGTGTCCAACCTTTCATACAACTCTTCATATGCCTTATCCTTAGCCTTCGCCACCTCTCTCTTTGCCATGCACCTCATCTCCTTATACTCCTGTCTACTTTTTTGATCTCCCTCTGACAATCCCACTTCTTCTTCGCCAACCTCTTTCTCTGTATACTCTCCTGTACTTCCTCATTCTACCACCAGGTCTCCTTGTCTTACTTCCTCTTTCCAGATGTCACACCAAGCACCTTTCTAGCCGTCACCCTTCCTAGCTCTGCTGTAGTTACCAGCTATTCGGTAACTCTTCACTGCCACCCAGTGGCTGTCTAAACTCTTCCCTGAACTCCACCTCACCAGCTTATTGTGCATTTTTTTTATTTTTTATATTTTGTCCCCTAACAGATTTGTTTGTTTTTCAGTTGAACTGAATTGTACAGGTTATTGGTTACATTAAAGATGGGAAAAGTTTTGAAATGATTTATTGTGGTCTCATTTTTTTATATCACAAAAACCTGGCATTTTAACAGGGGTGTGCAAACTTTTTATATCCACTGTATATTTTAATGTGATAAGCTGTTTTCTAACATGGAATGGTCTCTCTTACAGAGAAAAATACAGATATGTGAATCACAACAATGACAGCCTACAGTAAAGTATGGTTGTGTGAGTTATACATCAGTTGGATACGTGCTGGAATTGAAAATGTTCTTTGAACCAAATTAACTTCTTTGAAAGGCAGGAGATCCATCTGTATTTGGAATTAGCTGCTGCTGAGATAGAGAGAGAGCTGTACTGCAGGCATTTAGAGTTGAAAGGAAAGCCTGGGCTTATGTGCATGCGTGGTTGGATATGGTGTGAGCCATTCCCAAACTTCCAAGAGTATATATTCCAGTGTTCTATTTTCGGTAAAAAAGATCGAATTCCCTGAAGGACTAAGAGATCTGCATCCTGTTCCTCAACTTGGACAGGTAGCATGTAGCTATGATATACATACCACCATACAAGTGGAGCTCCTGCACTAGTCATTTTCATAACCATGTAGCCCCATCTGTATGGCAGACCTGGCTTCCAGACAGCAATATCATGTATGACATCCAGGTAGAGCTGCTGCACTGGAGAACATTGATTGAACTTAGCTGCCCCACTGAGTCCTTGGGGTAAGTTTTGCCTATGTTCAGAACAGACAACATTAGTCAGCAGTTATAGAAGTTTAGGGAATCATACTACCTGCTTCTGTCACAGAAAGACTCCCTTTAATTCAATACCTTGAGGTATTGAACTACAATATGTTTGCTTCCCCTATGACATCATCAAAATGTATCAATAGATGATACAGAATCAGAAAGTAATTGGACAGAAGCTCAGCATGCACTACATAAAGACACAAACTTTTTAAAATGTAGTAAATATAATTCCTCTGGGATAACTGAAGTAAAAGCTACTTATTTCAGAATCAGAAAATCTGCTTTACATGATAAGAACATAATTGCAGCAAAAAGAAGTAGCAATAAAATCTTTGCACTTGATCATTAAGGTTCATTGTTATATGTAACACATGCCTATACATACTGTGTAGCATTAGATAGATGTGGCAATATAAGATGACTTGCCATGTATATCACATTGACATACGTATTAGTATTGTGAGAGTGACTTCCTTTCTAGGACCTTCATTATGCTTCAGTAACATTTATTCTGCATTGTTTAATCCGTAGTTTGGTACACAGTGCATATGCATATGACTAAAGTTATGTATTGTAGCAGACGTCAGAACACTACGTTGTACACAGTCATACCATGTATATGATGTCTATATAAATACATAATGGAAATGTATTTTACATGGCATATGCATTTAAGTGCATGCCTTATCACTGATTGTGTTTAATTTCAGACATGTTTTGCATATGACTGTGATTTACGTTATACATCATGTTGTAATTTAGTATGGCTTGGCTGTATGCCTGAAATCAGGTAAGGTGTTATACTTTGATAAAGTCAGACAGTAGTATATCACATGCATAAATGTTACAACATGTAGATTGTGTATGTTTTGTATGTTTTTTTTCATTTATTGATTGATTTTAGGTTAATACCTATCATATATGGAAAATGTTTTCCTCCTGTGTGTTTAAATATGACAGAGCATGGGACCTGTGCCAGATCACCAGTTGGACAATGATGACACACCAGACCACTGCCAGTTGAGTCATACTCCAAGGACCAGGATGATGAGCATGATAGGGATAATTACGACGATGACTGACTTGGACCTGCATGTGCCATTGTTGCTGCGGCTCAGCAGAGAAGATGTCCACCACCATACCAGACAGACGATTTTCAGGACCAGATTTGAGACATAATGACAGACATCTTCCAGGCACACATGAGACACATGGTTGGTAAGTTCTTTCTGGACATGGCACAGGCCATGTGCAACATCTTCCAGGAGATAACTAGGGATCTTTTGTGATTTTCAACCCCATTCCGGTGGTCCCTTAGGAATGTAAGTATTGTCTGTCTGATCCACTTTTGTAATGCTGTCACCATGTTGTTTTCCATATTCAAATCTGTATGGCTTAGGTACAATTATGCAGACATCCCATAGGTTCATTTGTTTATAGGTGTTTACTAGGCTAATGATCACAAGGGTCTTTTTAAGCCTAGCCATGGATCCCAAATCTCTGACAAGTTCTGATAAGAAGGGTTTTGGGAGGCAAAACATTTACAAGCAGTGACCTGGGAGATGAACCATTTGCAGGTTCCCTGTGTCCATCAGAGACATAGGTGCCAAACCAGGGATGAATTTCCTGTTCCCCATCCAATTTTCCAAGTTGCACTTGAATTGGTTTAGGGAGGAACTCTGCTTCACATAGATGGTGAGCCTGTTCCATAGACAGCCTAGTCTCTGGGATGCATATCTGTCAGCAGGTCCTATTTATATCATAGGTTTAAGTCTTTAGAATGGGTAATTCTGGTGCTGTTTGTTTTGTGGATATGCAGGAGGTCCATCAGAGTTGTGTCTGACAATACCCTGTATGCCAGGCATAGATCTCTCCTCAAAAGCCTGTAGGAGACAGAATACAGGGAAAGGGCCTTGAGGTGGTCTGCATAGAACATTTTACTTATGTCCTGCATTCTTTTAGTGAGGAACCTTTGTGGATGTTCCAATTATTGTATATGCCTGGTTAGGTAGACACCAAAGAGGCATTGTACCCAATTATAGGTCTGATGAATGTCAAATACAGTGGAACAATGACTTCCTTGGACTTAGATGCCATATCATTTTTTATAAGCTGTGAAACATAGAGTGATTTCCTCACTACTGTAGGCATGTGATGGTTAAAGGCTTGATTACTATCTATGTGTGTCCCTAAGTCCTTGACAACTGAGCCAACTCTAAAGGGTGTGTATTTAATATGATAGTTACCAGGGGTGGATGACTTTCCAAAGGATATATTATACATTTCTTGCCATTTAGTTTAAGTCTATGGGTCTGACACCAGTTGTTTGTCTGTGTCAGCCCCTCCTGGAGAGCATTTGTGTCAGTGTGGGATTCAATGGCAGTTCCTAATTTGCAAATCATCTGCAAATTCAGTTAGCCCAAGACCACTGACGTAGGCCTTGATTTTACAGAAGCAAATGCCAAAAAGAAGCAGTCCTAGGATTGATCCCTGAGGGACTCCACTTGTGACTGGCCTGTTTGTAGAGTTGGACTCCCCAATTCTAACATCCTTGTTCCTATCTGTGAGCCAGTTGGCTATCCACTGGGTGACATATGAGTTTGTACTTAACCTCTTGAGTATTGCTGTCATGTGTTTTTGTCATGAATTATAATGTACACTGCACATAACAGGTCATATGTTGCCTTATCTTGCTGCTGTAGTATGACACACATTTCCAAATGACACATGCATTACCATTATTATATACATAATCATCACATGCTGTCATTATTGCATGCATTGCTTCATATGGGCAGGGGTGCTACTCATTCAGTCTGTATATGTGTGCATCCATATGTATGCAATGCAGCATAATAGTGTAATGTGAGATATTCTCTGGCCCTGTATGTGAAGATGGATCTATTTGAAATGATTGAATGGCTAGAATATCAAAACCTACTCCATCAAGACCACATCAGACTTTGCATTTGCCATAAACTGACTTGATTGAAGGTCATCTCATCAAATTCCAGCAGCTCAGACGTCCATGCACAGTATTTATTTATTTATTTTATTTTACATTTGTTGACCGGGCTAGTCTAACTGGATATATGTCCATTTTCAGTAGAGGCCCGGGGAGAAAAGCTCCAAGCATCAGCAGTGACAAAGCATACAATATATACGAATAGTAAAATGAGTTACAGTACATTGTTTAAATTGTAGGTAAGATAAATTTGTAGAGTCCTTTAGTAGGTTTAAGCTAAGATCAAATACAGAGAACAAACAACATTTAAAAGATAAAAATATATGGAGAATCCTTTTTTTTTTTTTTTAGTACTAAGAAGGAAATCTTTATTACAGGCAGGCAACGTAGAACAGTGGAGTAGAGAAGTATAGGGAGAGCAAAAAGGGGGAATGAGATATCAGTCAGGGTTAGAGCAGGGACAAAGCCAGTGAGTTTTATGATATTCTTTAAGATGTTTTTTAAAAAGCAGTGTGGAAGCAAGGGTGGAAAGTTCACTAGGAAGCTGGTTCCAGGTTTTTCCCACTGTGTTGGTGAAAAGTGAGTCCCCAGCTTTGTTGTTGGATTTAATAGTGGAAACTAGAAGCTTATTAGCTGAGCGTAGTGTTGCAATATTTTTATAGGGGGTAATCAGATTAGTGAGGATTGGGGTATTATTAGGGTGGTAAAGGATCTTTTGGGTGATAACAAGTTGTTGACAAAGTAGTTGGTTCTGCAGTTCTAACCATCCCAGTTGTTTGAGGTTGTGACAGTGGTGAGTTCTAAAAGGGGTGCCAGTGACAAATCTGGCTATGTTATTGTAACTGGTTGAAAGTTTGGTAAGGTTGTTTTTAGATAGATTGGTATATATTGCAGAAGCATAGAACAGGATAGAGATCAGGTGGGTCTGGGCAATAGTGGTTCTGGCTATAGGGGTAAGGAAGGATTTGATTCTATAAAGGGTGCCTAGTTTTTTGTTGACAGACTTTATAGTAGTATTAATATGGTCACCATAGCTAAGGTTGTTGTTAATTGTTATTCCCAGGAGATGAGTTGTAGTGTCAGGGGATATGTTAGTTCCATTGTTAGAGGTTACTGTGAAGTGAAGTTGTGGTGACTTTTGAGTAGGAACAAAGAGCAATAATTTTGTTTTTTTGGGGTTCAGAAGGAGGCAGCGTTGCATGAACCAATTTTCAACAATGTTAAATACTGTCTGGGTGAGAGTCTGGAGTGAGGTTATGGACTTATAGTACTACTTGAACAGATATTGCTCACTAGATAAATACATAGCTGCATAGTATACATACCTGCACAAGTTGTACATTTACAGTTGCTAAAAAGTAAGCTAGTAGTACTTTATCATTATATAAAAGTTCTGCTGTCAAATTCTGTAAGAAGAAAGTGTATAAAAAGTCATGTTAGATATAACCTGACAATGTGATGCAGAAGTTATGACATGATCAGGTATGAATATCGGAGCATTTTTCACTGTGTTGTGCATAAGGCAAAATAGATGCTAGTGAAATGGCTAATGCAGCATAGGTCATATCTGGCTTGATAGGGTGCATTTACCAGACAATAAAATCTCAGACAGTTAAAGGTATACTGAACATAGATGATTATGTCTGTAATCTTGAAAAGTTTATTTCAGGCTAAAGTTACAAGACAAATCTAAAGGCACAGCTATAACTATGTGTGTCTAGCTGACGGTGAGGAACTAATTAAAACAGCTAGACATCACCATGGATGTGATCCCACGGAGGCAGAAATGTACAAGGCATGTAATGAATTAAAAACAACAGCTGCTATGTCTTGGGATACCCCAAGTTTAATAGAAGATGTTGTACTAGCTAGTGCATCTTTAGAAAGTGTAGTAGCACTTCCTAGCAGAAAAGCAATGCTTCAGCAGATGAATAGGGCTAGAAGGAAGTATATGCAGTTCAAGATGTATCACTAAGTAGTATTTCAGTTCAAGATTAGCAGTTTAAGTATGGAAACATTTTACACAAGCGTATGGTTAATATTCAAACAAATATGCATGTGATAGTGTTCTTTACCAGGGATAATCTAAGAGACTTGAGTACCTCTCCATATGACTTATGGATGGTACATTCTTGATTAAAGGTGCTACATGTAGGCAGCTATATATGGTGTGTCTGTTTATGTCTTATAGGGGTACAATGAAATCTGGTGTTTACTGTTTGTGAGGAGAGTGTAAAGTTAGTTTTTCACATTAATGCAAAAGGGAGATATAGTCCTTGTTTTATTTCTTTATTTCACTTTACCTTTTGCTGTTTAAGTGTAGATTTGAGTTTATGAGATGGATTTAGATGAGCTAAAGTATTTTGGGTGTTTGCATGTGCCTCTGCTTTATGCTTACAGTGTGTGAAGCTTAAAATCATTTTTTAGCAATTAGCACAAATATGGTGGGTTTAGGTGATTTTTTATTAGAAGTGATAATGCACCAAGAAGCAGTAATAAGCAGTATTTATCTACACAGTGAGCCCTTTTGTTTGCTGTTAGAGTAAATAGACATACACCCAAACAAACTCAGAAATACAGACACATAGACACACACACACACACACGCACACACACACACACACACACACACACACACACACACACACACACACACACACCCTCTGCACTGTAATAAAGGCCTGCCTACACTCCACATGAACAATGTTCTAGTAGTGGCTTGGGCATCTGAAAGAACAGGCAATGTAAGATGGACATGCCAATCTTGGGGGGAGACGGTGGCTTTGATACAATATGCCCAATGATCTTCTTAATGAACTGGCTACTGTCAGATAATGGAGGGGTGACTTCAACTACTCCTCCATTAACTGGGAAAACTACTCATGTACATTTCCTGGAATTCATTAATTCCAGTGCCCTGGACCAGCTCGTTCTTACCCCCACTAGAGGTAGCAACATCCTTGACCTTGTCATTACTAATATGGGCGACCATTGCCCTACACCAATAGTTAGCTCCTCCCTGGTTAGATCCAACCACAAACTAATCACCTTGGAAATCCACATCCCTCCCACACCTCCTCCCCAAAGGTAACAACCATGAAAAACTTCTCCAAAGCTAACTTTGGCCTCCTAAAAACAGAGGTGGCTAACTTCACGGCACCCATGCAAATGGAGAGTAGTTGCATGACCGCTGAATCATGCACCAATGCATTGTACAAACATGTACACAAATGTATGGATCTCACCATACCCAATAAAACCAAGACACTGTCCTCCAAAAAAGCAAGCCAATCTGGTGGTCCCCTACCATAAACAAACTCTACAACAGAAGGAGGAAACTGATACGAAATAAGGTGAAGTCCCAAGACTGGAAAAACTCCCTTATCAGTCTCAACAAAAAGTTGAGATACCTCATCAAATCCTCTAAAGCTATCTATGAAAACAGAATTGCAGGAGATAGCAATGACAACCACAATACCTTCTATAGTTTTGTAAAGAATCTCCACAGCAATACCCAGATTTGCTCTGAGTTACTGCACAATGCTACCTCCTATACAGAGCCAACAGATATTGCCAATATACTGGCCAACAGATTCAGTGCCAACTTTACCCCCCCCAAGGACCAATAACAAGCAGTCAATTGCCAGGCACCCAGTATAACTGCTGCACAGATTAAAACAGCACTATCAAAGGCCAAGAATACAGCTTCTATGGGACCTGATAATATCCTTGGCTATGTTTTACATGAACAACAGAGTGAACTGGCACCCCACCTGTGTGCCCTGTTTAATCACAGCCTCACCTCAGGCTTTGTCCCTACCGAATGGCGCACTGCTACATTCATCTCTCTCCACAAAGGAGGAGTGACTACAGACTCTGGAAACTGTCAGCCCATTAGCCTGATGGGTCTGATATGCAAAGCTATGGAATGCGTCATCATGGACCTAATAAACAAGGATATAGGGAATCTCCAAACTCTGGATCCCACACAGTTTGATTTTGTAAAAGGTAGATCATGCCTGCTCAACTTGGTTGACTTCTTTGAGTCAGTCACCAGAGCTGTGGATGAAGGCAAGGTGGTTCATATAGCCTACCTTAATCTGGCCAAGGCCTTTGATACCATTTCCCACTCAGGAATCATAGAAAAACTCACTAAGCTAGGCATCAACCCCTATATCATTAGATGGGTTGCAAACTGGCTCACAGATAGAGCCCACAGTGTGAAAGTAGCTAACTCCAAGTCAAACTGCTGACCAGTCCCGAGCTGAGTCCCACGGGGTTCTGTCCTGGGTCCTCTCCTGTTTGGTATCTAATTCTCTGATGTCCAGGCCAACACAAAGGGACTCTGGCTGACAAAGTTTGCAGACAATTGCAAGTTGGGTGCTATTATTAACTCCTCAAGTGATGTTAACATCCTACAGAAAGGCCTCACTGAGACCAATGACTGGTGTCAGAACCATGGCCTTAAGCAAAATGCCAAAAAAAATGTGTCATCATCCCCTTTGTGAAAACCCCCTTTCCCATGAATTACCACATCAATGGTAATTACTGAATAAAGAAGGTGTTAAAAGAGATCTGGGAACACAGGTTGACAGCAGCCTCTCTTGACCACCACATTGCCACTGTGTGCAGAAAGTTCTTCTATGTGGCACATCTCATTACTAAGGGTTTTGCATCCAGGAAGAAAGAGGCCATTGTCTCCCTCTACTCTTCCCTCATTAGGCCAATCAATGAGTACAATGCCCCATTTGGCATATACCTCATTAGACACTTGTAACAACTGGAAAGGCCACAAAAGTACCTCACAAAGAGGATCCTAGGCCTTAAACACTTATCCTATATGGACAGACTCAAAAAGCTGCAGCTATTCTCTGTCTCATATTGCCTACTTAGAGGAAATCTCTGCTTGACTTACAAAGCCATGTGTGACCCAGTTCTGTTAGAAATGGTACATCTAAAGAAATTCCAATCCCTTTGCACCACACACTCCAGAGACCTCAACCTCATTTCCACAATCAACAGAACATGCTGGACGGAGAGGTTCATAACCCAGAGACTGCCCATACTATGAAATAGACTTTCCATACATGTCAAACAGAGCACCTCACTGTCCCTCTTCAAGAGAAATATTGATGAGTGGATGGGAAATAGAAAATTCACCCTGGGGATCAGTCCAGTGACTCTACTCAACAGAGGCACTGGGAACTAAGGTTGGGTGGTGCAATGCCAGGGTAATCCTATGAGCCAGGCTTGTAAAGGTTCCAGGGCCATTAGCCAAGTACACACATATGAACCTATGACTGTAGACAAGCATGGCCATGAGCACATAAGCATATGGTGCATGTCCTTGTCACTGGGGGTAGACTTGCACATGGCATAAGTAGGTGGTTCTTCTGATGATGATGATTATGCCCACTTTATCACCAGAGATGCATGGCTAATAACAATGCTCACATTGCACAAACTCTCCTGTGACTAACTCAATGATAGCAACCTCTGGATGACTCTCACCCTAGAGGAGCTGATGAAATTTCTGTCATTGGAAACAAATGGGATCAAGACTAACTGAGGAATGCTTGATTGGTTGGCAGAGGGGGAAAGATATGTAAGAAAACAATGTTTAGTGAGTTGGCATTTGGTTATTGGGAAAGAGGGTTAATACTGTGAAGTGTGGTATAATGTTTGATTCTCTAACCCCTCATATCCATACCATGTAATTTCTTTTGGGGGGGGGCTGGCATGATGGTTAAGACCTTTACCTCACCAACGCAAGTTACAGAGTTGATTCTGACCTCTAGTTATTGGCTAGGCTGCAGACCGATACTCCAGTATTTATCTATGAACCTATGTGCATGCACATGCATGCATACACATGCATATACAAATGTGCACACACATACATAATCTCAACATAGCTACAGAAATAGAAATATGTATTGCTATGAGTGTGTGTGTGTGTGTGTGTGTGTGTGTGTGTGTGTGTGTGTGTGTGTGTGTGTGTGTGTGTGTGTGTGTGTGTGTGTGTGTGTGTCTATTTATGGCCACATACACACACAGACAGGTTAAAACAAAAATGCATCAAGCAATGAGTTCAGCCACAATGGAATAGACTAGCATGTTGTCAAGACATTGTCTGTGCTTAAATAAGATATTTATGAAAAGTTAAATTTTACTTCTCTGCATTGTATTATATTATATAATCCAACTTTACACTGATGGTAATAGACTTATTCTGCATGTTGCATTTTTTCTGAAACAAAATGCAAATTGTTAATGTTCAATATCTTCTGTTTATGCCTTAAAAATCTTCAGTATTTTAAGACCAGTTGCATGGTTCTCCAAATTCAGTTTTGCAAAGTTAGCTTGTCTTATAATCTGCAAGTTTTTTTTTAAATTCTTCAACAAATAACTCATGCTGTACACTCATATGACTATGCAAAAGCACCTAGGGATAGCAGAAATAGTTATACTACACAATGTTCTGCCTGCAGTGTTTACATTTTCACTGTGCATATTTAAATTGTGCTTACTGGTTCTTGTATTTTCATGTAACTTTGGCTTAATAATCCTGTACCCATGACAGAAACCTAGATTATGCCACCTTTCAAGGATTGCTTTGACTCTGTAAAGAATCAGGCAACCTAGAGATTTCAGTTAATGTCACAAGTTTCTTTCTACTCCAGCTCAAACAATTGTTGGTATCATTTTAATGCACCTGTGAATTCCACCGCTGATTTCCCTATGACTTTCATGTGATATAGTTTCTTCAATCTTTTTTTGAAACTCTCACCATAATTTATGTTCGTGTGTTTTCACATACCTCTTTCTCTGAAAGATGTAACTGTCCTGAAGTATAACTACTACCTTGTAATATTTAACTGTTTCTTTAATGTCCTCACATCTCTTTCTTTGATTGTGGGGTATAAATTTTCTTTTACTACTTCCATATGGCATCTGATTTCTGTTATCTTGCCTAAGTTTCAAGTATACCACAGTAGACTCTGCTTTGGAAATTTACATTACATTTGCTTGATTTTAGGAAGTAATCCAATCTACTTTCTTTCGTAACTTAATATTCTGCTCATAGGTTCATAGGTTCATAGGTAGGTACTAGGCTATCGGCCCAAGGGCCTACTTAAGCCTAGCCAGCAAGGTTCCATAACTTATGCCACCCAAGAAAGTTATTTTCCTATGCCATTGTCCAGCAGAGACACAG
>NC_056737.1:891478250-891488250 GCF_019279795.1 Protopterus annectens
ATGTTGCCAAACAATAAGCTTTCAATATGCCAGCTTCCTACAGAAGCCAAGGAAAAAGCAAGGAACAATAAATCACTTCCCATTTCTTCCCATTAAGCTTAATCACCAATATGGATAAAGAACGAGTTCCAATGTAACTACTTTCATGTCTGTTGTGGAGAGAAGTTGTAAAGTGACTAAAATATAGCTTTAGCTTCATCATATGCATTTAATTGTAATTTCTTCTCCTTTAACTAGAAAGGAAGTTTGACTGACCACAGTATTTTGGACCCTTGTGCTTTGAATTGTCAAATAAACATAAAATGGAGACAAGCTTTTATTTTTTTTACAAGGGAGAAGTATGTCCTAAACAATAGTTATCTTATGCCTTCATTAAAAATGTACATGTTAGTATCTGCCAGTCTCGGGAAGAGTGAAACATGTTGGTAGTTAAGTATCTTCAAGTAAATTTGCCTGGGACCATTGGCTTGTGATTTATGTTGTGTTCTGTGGACTTTTTCAATTATTAGGTCATCTGAGATTGCTGGATCTTTAAGAATGATGATTAGAATATCCTTAACTTTTTGTATTAGGTCAGAGTTGAGGAAAGGTTCATGAACTCCCCTTATCAGGAGTTTGTTACATGTAATCCTGGCTTCTAAATCTAAAAGCTTGTCTTAGATATTTGGTATGTCAGAGTTTATCTATAATAATTTTTTATTAATCTGAGACAGTTGGTTTTCACATTCAGATATGTGCATCTCAGCTGTCTTCAGTGTTTTGGTAAAATCTCTAATAAGAGTATTAATGCACATAAGCTGAAGTGATATATAATCAATGACAATTTGAAATGGCTGTAGAGCTGCTTTTACCTTTTCCATGGTAACAGTTTGATCAAGCTTAGTTTTGATGCAGACAGGCAGGCTTCTTTTTTACTTTTGAACCACCACCACAATGTTTCTTATTAGAAGATTATTTTTCTGGTATGACTAATGCAGTCAATTTGAGTTTTGTGATAGTAGCCTCCATTTGCACACTCTCTTGAGACGTTTTGAGTATGTGAATTTATAATAAATTGAACAGTTTTGTAAAATAATCAGCATTTTGTTTTGTTAGCAGGTATAACTAGAGCTCTTCCTTTAAGAAGAACGGTACCCTTGCTCACTCCAAGCCATAAGGTATTGGGATAGACTTAGCTGGCCTGGAAAGTCCTCAAAACTGTTCTCTTCAGCTAACAGAAAACAAATGAGGATCAGTAAACAGATAGTTAAATAAAACTTGCTTAGTGACACAGCTTAGCCACTTGGCAGCAAAATGATACCTTTTATTTAACAATGTTGTAGGAAGCTGTAGTGTGACAGTGTTCACACTGACTGCCATCCAGAATCAGAACAGAACAGAATAGAAAATATTGTACTTTCTCTAACTATTTTAATAGCATCATTATTACATTAAATATTCTAACTGTACCAGTGATACGGAATTATTTTTTATTATTTTCAATAGCCAAATATGCAAGCAAAGATGTGGTACTGCCATGGATGAACATTTACCAGTAGAAACGTGTTCACTCATACAAACAAGTGGGAAATTATATTTGCAATTTGTTAAATTTATATTTTTAAACAAATTTTTCCAAATGATCCATTAACAGCCAGCTATTGTTACACTGAGAGGGAAGTATAACTAGTTTGTTTTAAATTCTATGTCCCTCAGTCTCCTCACCACTATTGAGACCCGAACCCCTAATGACCCATTCCTTCCCTCATTTCACAGCATCTGAGGGCACTGGGTGTGACAGGCTAAAGCCAGTGTTGTGAGATCATTATTCTGCAAAAAGAAAGAAGATATTTGTTCTCCTTTTAATGGTTCTTTCTGTTGACTGGTATATAATGATACAGTGCTTTGTATGCTCTTTGCTGGAATCTACATTAGTACATGCTTCTACTCACTCACTATGTCTAGACAGAGACCAGTAATTCATTGTTATACTTGTGTTCCTCCTTCTAGCACAGATAATATATCAGATATCTAACATATAATTGTAACTTCTTGGACATGAACCAACCATTCCCCCCGGGATGGGTGGGCAAGGAGCAGGCACTCACTCATACCCCTCACTGTTCAGTTTATCAGTGCCTGGTCATACCAGTTATAGGAAGAACTTAAACTACCCTTACTAAGAAACTGGCTAGGTATGAATGAATTTGTCAAGTAATACATTCGCTAGATGTTCTAAACTGCATATGCAGCACCACAAAAATGAAAGTAAGTTTTAGAATGTTTTACTGAATAAATGTGAGGATAATTTCCCATCCAGGCTATTTCAAAAGAAGACAACTGCTGCAGCTATTTAAATTACTTGAGTCTGGACTCCTGCTTTGTTAACTGGAATCTTTCTAAGAGATTAACTTGTGCAGGTATCCAAAATCATTATTGCTGATCTAGACTTTGTTCAAGCAACAGCATAAATATGACTACAGAAGTTTTGGTTTAAAGCAGGTATTTTCATCTGTATCTAAGAGTCAAAATTACCAGCATGCATCACTTCATCTGGCCATGCATGATGATATTAATGTACATATTAATGTTAATAATTCTACTAAAAATATGTCTGGTTTATCTCTTGGTGCTGTGTCTTATGACATAAAGTATGCAGCTGATGCTATAAAGATCATTGTCAAAAAGCACTAGTATATTTTATATGCCAAAGGGAAGTTAACTGATGTTGTGTAGAAACCAGGTTTTATTAGCAGGTACACATGTAACATGAAGATTTAGTACTTCCAGTATTCATCATGCATTCATTTATTTTTGATATTTACATTGCCCTTTTCAGAGGTAGTCAGTAAGCAAACTAACACATGCACAAGCACACACATATACATAGCCAAACATACCTTCATACAGACAACTGACAGGGTTGCCACCTTGATTATCCTTGCGTTTTTTGAGATGTGGAAGGAAATCATGTTACCCAGGAAAACTTGTGGAAAAAGAAAATGGATGCATACTCCACTCTCAGTATTGTATGACCAATGCATGCCCCATGATTCACGAAGCTCTGTGCAAGAATAAGACTATTCTTGCACAGAGTGTTTCGTATCCATTTAGAATAGCAGAGCACCTTGCATATGCATGAAGGCATGCTGCTATTTAATCTAAATGGACATGAACTAGGAGCGAGTGCAGGGGGTGTGTGTCAGCAGTGCCTGCACATGTAACATGCCCCCTTCACTCAGAAAGTGCTGTACGGCACTTTGTGACACAGATAAGTATAAAGTTATATAATATTAGAGCCTGGCTCTAATATTATATAGTAAACGAGTGTCTGCAGATACTGAAATGTTAAGTAGCTAACATTTCAATGTCTGCAGACACTGAAAAATGAAACAAAACAAAACACAAACACCTAGAAGGCATAAGGCACCCCCAGATGCATGCACTCTTGCATACATGCATGACAGCAGTAGGGCAAGAGAAAAGCAATAAAAATTAAAAGAATGTAAGTTATTTTTTCATCAAATAAATATGAAATTTAAGCTGTACACAGCTTGTTTGCACGGCACATCACTATGCTTAGCCTGGCTGAAATCCTGAAAATGATAGACAAGTGCTACTGTGATAAAAAGCATCCTCAAGCTGCTGTAGCGTAGTTGTACTGCCATGGTATAGCATGTAAAACATGCTTGGTTTGAATCCCCCTCTGCCAAAGTATTTAATAAACTTTTAAGGAATTTGAATGATAGTTGTCAATCATATGGCTCACGTATGGCACAGTAGGGGTGGGAATATGTAAAATATAAATGAAAAAAATAATTTATAAATTTAATGAAAAAAAATAGATTTAAGAAATGCTTTGCTAGTGTAAGCATTTCTTACCGGCTTTCAGCTGTGTTTACCTGGTGTAAGCATTGCTATGTGGATTTTCGCAGAGCTAAGCATAGTTCAGCATATTAAAACCAGCCAATCAAGAAAAAGTGTGGGAAAACTGCCCTATTTAAACTGCACAGGAGGGAATACAGCTATAACCATTTGGGATTGTTCACAGCAGGATCAAAATGTCTTGCATCGGTAAAAGTGTTTGTTTCCGAGCCCAACATTGGGTCATCCAGAAGTCCAGGGTCATGGTTGGGCTCCTAGTAAAAAACCATGATAGCAGGCTGCTACAGGGCCAGTACCCAGGCTCACAGTACAAAGCAGAAGCCTGGGACCAGCTTGCACGTCATCTCCCCAGTGCCACTGGCATACCCTGGACTGGTGAGCAGATATGTCACCACCATAATGACCTGAAGCAGAGGAGGGGTGCACCCTTGGACCAGTGGATCCAAGAAGCCCGAGCACAGGATGTCCCACCTCTCTGTAAGTATGCAGTCTTATGTATCTCTAAGTATGGAAAAAGTTCAACTTGTGACTGTGCAGGTGTGATTAATATGTGATGTCTCCCTATACAGCTGCTGCAAAAAGGTCTCAGAATTTTGAGGCTCATGCCCAGTGACTGGCCCGGCTGTGTCGGCAGTATGGTAAGTACAGAATACCCCCTACTTTTAGCAGTAAGAAATGAACATTATAGTAATGGTAGTACTGCCTGTATATATAATTGTGTTGTAAAAGTTAGGAATAAATGCCTGTGTCAGGCTGCCAGTGTTACAATGCAGTATGCCCAGCTGCTGTGTAATACAGATGTCAGTAACAAACAAGGTAAAATATGCAGGAGAGGAATATTAGAATATGTATGAGTGTGTCTGAGTGAACCTGCCAAGAAAGTGCCATGTCAGGGCTACTATAACAGTTAGAAAAGCATTCCCCTGTGCAGATCATACAGGAATAGAAATTGTGGATTTCTGAGTTGTACACAGATATGTATGTCAAAAATAATAAAGGTGATCCCAAACACTGGTGTGTGTCATCTCACTTGTACCTGAAATGTAGAAATGTATATGTTCTGCAGGATGCATTAACTTAAGTGAACTGAGTTAGGACTGCTTGTCTGCATACTTTAGAATGGGCATGTCAAATACCTGAAAAAAAGCAACAGTACACATTGCCATCAGAATGTGTTTTACTTGTTTGTCTGCCAGCAGTGTCTTGTGTTAACCTTTGAATTTAAGCTGTATGTATCTGTGAATGTACTGAAAAACGTATAAGGCTAACAGGTGCAGAGTTAAAACCTACACTGTGTACACAGGAATCTAAATAGCAGTATGTAGTTGTAAAACAGTCAAATGTGCAATCCAGCTAATGTGCACGTTTCACAAACAGTGACACCAATGTCTGTTGTGTATGCATAATGTGTACTGAAAATGGGAAACAAATAATATGACATCATAACATGTCATAATAAAAGTACTATGCACAAAAATATGTACTAGATAGAAATGTCACAAACTTTGCACAACACCTCCCCAGTAGCTCAGTTTGATAAGGATTAGGCCTGTAGTTCAATTTTGCACACACACCATGGTTCAAACCCAGGGACTGCCACTAACATCTCACAGTCTGGTTCTACAGTTGTAAACTGCAATCCAAACAGAAAAAGTAATGTACTACAACACATAACATTTTCCATACAGGGCACACAGGTAAAGACATCTGAATAGAAATACTAGTATGATGTGTATAACTATGAAAGGTGTAGAATTGCTGTGTTGATCAGCCCCAGTCCTACAAATAGATGCAAGCTAGGCATCCACACTCTGCAGTCTGGCCCAGACAAGCACTTCAAGTGTCGCACTGTAATGGATAGTTTCCCCAGTCGCCAAGAAACCTGCACACACAGAATGTCACAGTAGATATATGTGAAAGGCACAACACACACTCCAGGGCCTGCAGCTAATATGTAAATCTGAAATATGTGTAGAAACAGCGATGTAATGTGCACGCAGTTAATCTGCAGAGGGCCCACTGGTAAAGAAATTTGGATAGAAGCAGGTCTGATGTGAATAACTAAAATAAGGGTACAATTGCTCTGTTGATATCTACAGCTGTTGGTGTGCTGTAGCAGCCCCATGGCCCAGGTAGAGTGTAAGTGTGGTCAGAATGTAGAGTAGTGAATAGTAGTGTACTGACAAATATACTTGATAGCAGTTGTCAATTGAATCTGTTCCCTTCCCCCATCACTCAACTGATCCAACCATTACATTGAAACAAAAATGGGTATGTTCCTAAACAAGCCTCTACTGTTGGGACTGTTGTTCCATTTGGTTTATCATTGTTTAAACTGTGGGCAAACTAATATTCCCTGTTGAATAATCATTATATTTCCTGCCTAGCATACCAGTAACTGGCATGCTGTTGCAACCCTGAATGCCATTCCATATATGCATGGGTTCTGTTTGTTATGGCACTGTTAAAATTGCACTGTGTTGGGTAAATGGGAATATCCATGCATGCTATTTTGACTAATGTTGTAATGTGTTGTGCATGACTAACCAATGTTCATTGTTACTTTCCACACCATAGCACATATGGGAAGGCAGATCCCAGTGGATCCACCTCTCCCACCCCACCTGGCTGAGGCATCAGGTCCCAGCATGTCTGAGACCCAACCCAGACCTCCCTCATCTTCTGGTCCTGCACCACACTCGGGTGGAGTCACTGCAGGGGATGGGGCTTGCCCCTCTGCAAGTAGGAGCAGTGAGGATGTTCTCACCCAAGATGAGGTCTGTGGCATGTTGTGCAGTGTCCTCCAGATGGAGCTGGATGACTGCCTCAGCTAGGTGGAGGGCAGGCTGATGCAGCTAGAGGTACAGGCGGCCCCTCCAGCCCAGCCCCTAGCACAGCCACTTGTGGGTCTGTGAAGGAGTAGTGGTGACTGCCATTGGGTGGAGACATCAGTGCCACTACCACTATTTGGGGGGCTCATGAGCCTCTGATTCCCAACCACCCTCACCGTCAAGGTGTTTTTACCCCCCATGTGTCATACACCACCCCTGTCTGCTGTCTTGTCTGTCTACAAAAGCAATCTCTCCAACCAAACCTCCCTCACCACACTTACCTATAATCCTTCCTTAACATCCCACTCTCACCTTAAAAAAAGAGCATCTGTCCAACATAAAAATCACGTCCTATACATAGCTCTGCATTTCACCCAGAGACATATGCTCATCACACAATCTAACCCTACCAATCATCCATATTGTATGATGCCCACACACCTGCCTATAGGGTGTGAGGCTCCAAATTCTAAATTGACCATATTGAAAGTAGCTGTTGCTGCCAAAGTAGCTATGGTCCTTTCCTACACCCGTCCTGTACATCCCTACCTAATTCTCCTCTTGTTTGTCCCCCTGCTTGCCCCAATTTCACCACTTTCCTATCCCCGTTTTTTTCTTGTCTTTATTTGACATTAGCATGTAATTAAGTGGCCGTAAGCTGCCATAAGATAAGCTAACCTCACGTAAGCATCACTTAGCTCTGGGCAAACCCACGCAAACCCACGTACAACTGCTTTAAAGTGCCTTAATCACTCTTTATCCAACAACCCCTGTTCTGCCCAACAACAAAATAATCAGGCCTTGCAAATCTCAAACCCGGAATGCTGGACACTATAGCCAATGCGATTTAAAACTAAGCCATTTCAGATGTAAATAAATCTGATGTTTTCTGAAGCATATCAACAAGCACAGTCATTCAACAGTAGGGGAAATGTATTTATATATGTAGATGTATGTATGTATGTATGTACATATATATATATATATATATATATATATATATATATATATATATGGCTACATATATATATATATATATATATGTGTGTGTATATAAATATTTATATATATATATATATATATATATATATATATATATAAAGATACATATATGTATATGTATACCTATATGTATATATATGTATATATATATATATATATATATATATAGATATATATATATATATATATATATATATATATATATATATATATATATATATATATATATATATAGCTAGACAGATAGATATATAAATGTGTATTGCGTTTGCACATTGGATACACACTCTGAACCTCTCACTGCAAAATATCTGACCAAAGGCACTGCTGATGGGGGTGAAGGGGTCCAAAGAAAGTACCTCTTGTAATTATTGACATCATCCCCTCCTCCACAGCTGAGCAGATCTGCCTTGCAACACAATAACCAGCACTTGCAAGTCTCATACCCAGGACCCTACACAACATAGTGACAAGTTAACAGTAATCTATCTCAGCTGTACAATGTCAGGATGATATCAATAACATATCGTGCAGAACAGTCTGTGTACCATAGGGAATGTACAATGTGGAAGCAGTAAAGATTCCAATAATACATATACACACACATATATGCATATATATATATATATATATATATATATATATATATATATATATATATATATATATATATATATATATATATATATATATATATATATATATATATATATACATAGAGAGAGAGAGAGATGTATATACGCATGCATACACATATACATATATTACTACTTATAGATATGTATAAGAAGATACATATTTAGAGGGTGCACAGCATATCGAACAGCCAGTATTCCTACAGTTGCCACCTTTTAAAATGGCCAGTGTTTGATTCTTTCATACAAAACGCAATTATTTCTTGTCTCTCTGTAAATGCAATGTTACTGTCACAGAGGAAATGCTGTACAAAAACCTGTAAAATCTATCTTTTTATTTTAAAATGAACTGGAAGTCACTCCATCAAGTTAACTTTATGTGGGCTTCATCAGAACAAAGCTACCAGCTGTTACAAATGTTTAAATAACTTTTTAGGCGCCAGAAATTCAATAGTGGTCCGCCCTTAAAGTGATATCGCTTAATACGCATCTTTGGATGTTTTTACTATGTTACACTTTTAAAGTTAATAAAAATTGATGAATACACAATATACTTAAATAATATACTAGATCCTTTTGCTTACAATTATAAAATATAAATTTTCTATTTAGATCCTAATGTGTGCATGGATTCTAAATATGTGTGAAAAAAGTATTTGTTACACAAAAATGTTTGACAAAATATATAAAAAAGTGTATAAAATAATATCTATAAAAATATATATGTAAAATTACATTTATAAACATTAGATAGCTATATACAAATCTATACACTTATCGACAATTCATATAACCAAATCTACTTAATGACATGACTGTTAATACCATTGATACTGTCAATACTACATTCTCTAGTTATAAATGTACTGATATTATTAACACTATAAATTCTGCGTAAATCTGATACTACAACCCTTATGCTTCACACTATTGTCTTACGGTTAATATTGGTTTAATTGATATATAATCATTCATACCTGGTGGGGTTGATGCATATGTGAACGATTGCCACCATACTTCTCTAAACCCCAAGGTTTCCTTCCTATTACCTCCTTTTGGATTGTATTTTATGTGTTCTAATATGGCAAATCTAAATTTGTGTATTTCACCATACTTTTCTGTATGTCTATACAGTGTGTTGTTACAATCCTTCTTTTTGATACTATATAGGTGATCACTTTGTGTATAAGATGGGATGTAATCTAAAGAAACTTTTGGAGCAAAGAGAGATAAATAATGATTTGAATACAACCAACACTAATAAGAAATCCACCAGTAGATGTGGAAGTTGCAATAAGTGTTGTGTTATAATGGAAGAAGGTGAAACCATCTTAGAAAATATAAATAACACCAAAATAAGATTTAGACAGAGTAATTGTAACACAAATTATGTGATATATATGGCAAAGTGCAGTGCATGTCCTGGATACTATATAGGAAAGACGGAAAGACCTTTTAAAAAGCGTATGTATGATCACCTATATAGTCTCAAACAGAACTGTCTGTAAGACAGTAAGCACTTGCCCACCACTGTTCCCATGGTGAAATGTATGAAAATGTACAGCCATATAACTTCATGTGTCTTACTACTGATATCCTTCACATTTTGTAACAGCCTAGGTTAAAAACAGTGCATACCCCCCCTCATAGAATGACTTACAAGGGCAT
>NC_056737.1:891493250-891503250 GCF_019279795.1 Protopterus annectens
AACTACAGACAGTATCAATTAAGATACATGTGCTGTACAAGCAACACCTTACTCCATTTCAGGCCCACCATCTCCATCTGTACCTTGCTGGTGCCAGTGTACACCTGTATGTTTGCCGTTCATTAACAGAGGCTAGGCTGGGACACATGGTGTTCTGAATTTGGGACACTGCAAAATGACACTCATGTGTGGCCCATAGTTATCAAGCATCTGCAAAAAGGCTGCGGATGGGGAGGAGTGTCATCCTGAAACACAACAGTAAACCAAGGCAAACATCCAAAGCTCCCTATGAATGGCTGTATCTGCACACAGTCAAGGTAATGAATTGTGGCAGACATACCCCTGACTCCACAGTAATAGTGAAGGCACTGTGTGACCTCCAAGGGCTGTGCACTTGAGTTGACCTTGCAATCTTGCAGAGTTGGGAGACATTTGTAGGGCACAATGACCAAATACTGGCAAGTGCAGATGGGCCATGCTAGTACAACCCTTCCAGGAATAGTGACTGCTGTAGTACACTTAACAGTTGATGCAACAAACCATTATGTTAAGGGTGTGCACATGTATGCACCCACATATTGTATGTATCTCAATCAGCATCTGTACAACTAACACATTTGCTTGATACTGCATTTCATTGTACAGGTCATATGTCACATATCAGGTTTGTGTAATGTTAACATATGCAGTATTGTGGCCCCATGGCATATCAGGGAAGAGAGTGCCATGTCAATAAGGGTGTGTACACTCCTCATAGCCACAGTAAGCTTTGAAGGTTGTCAGTGTAATTGTATTTTATTGCTCATACATGCACTGCTGATGATGAGATCTGCAAATCAGACATGAGGCATTCACTATTGAAGTCTGTCCACATATCATCCCAGGTATGTGTCGGACAAACACATAGGGGCTGTGAGCAGCAGAGCAAACATAACTGACACACATATACACAATCAGCAATAGCATGTACACCTGTGAGGTATGGTGAACAGTACATGCCAAGGTGCTGAACAGGTGCACAGCAATACTGTGTACATGGGCGCAGTGTGTTCCAGGGGAAGGGGCATCACCTACTAACACAACTTATGTATCACAGAGATGTATAATATTGGTAACAGGGACTGACTATAGCTGCAGTGCATGCTGTTGAGTGCCATATGTCATGCATGTTGACAGATGGGTAATGAGAGGTCTGTGTGCAATATCTTTATGCAACCTCACCTGTAAGTATGAGTGTGTGTGTGTGTGTGTGTGTGTGTGTGTGTGTGTGTGTGTGTGTGTGTGTGTGTGTGTGTGTGTGTGTGTGTGTGTGTGTGTGTGTGTGTGTGTGTGTACAATTAAACAGTGACATACAGGTCTTAAAGTAAAGTGCATTTCTTGTTTTCCCCTTACAGGTGGTGAGGTGGATCAGGGTCCCTCCTGCATGCAAACTGATGTTAGTGTCCATACAGACTCTGACAATAATGATAGGTGTGGTGAGGCACAGGCAGGGTTGTCAGGGGCTGAAGCTGTGCCATTGCTTGAGATCCCACTGTTATCTATCCCATCCTCGCACACAGTCACATTGCCTATACATACCCCATCACCAGTGGCCATAGATGAGGGACAGTTGGCAGGAGATGGCATGGAACAGGACAATGTGGTGACTATGGCAAGTGTGTCTGGACACAGCAGCCATAGCCGGATGCCCGACGAGGTTCCACACAGGCAGATGTACAGGGGTGCTCGTAGGAGGGCTGCTAGTCATCATGCCCCTGGCAGAAGTGCCACAGCTGGTGTCACCAGATGCATGTTTCAGGCCATCATGAAGGTGCAGGCATGTATGGAATGTTATAACAGACAGAGTCTAAGGCTGCAGAGGGCTACTCATTCTGCAGTTATTGACAACATCCATGATCTTATAGGTGCCCACTATAATTTTGCAGAGGTCCTGGATGGACGGTTGGGTAAGATGGTGGGAATCCCTGACCATGCAATGTCTGTGCTTGAGTATATGGTGTGAGTAGTGTGACAGCCACATGGACAAACGTCAGCAGCACCAACAGCTGGAGGTCGATGTGGACGTGCAACAAGTCAGAGCTGCTCCCATAGTGGCAATACCAGCACTAGCACTGCAGGGGGGGGTGTTGTCCACACCACAACATAGCAGGCCATGTGCAAATGGCCCTGGCTGGTCCCAAGAGGGACACAGATCCAGTGGACATATGTCATCATCAGGGGTGAGTACCATATCTTGACTTGTACCTGGTAGTGCCAGTGGAACCCCTGATAGGCACAGTTCTTGTGTCCAAGGCCGGAGACAGTGAACTGCATACCCTGCCAAGTATGATCTGCAGATGTCCAACAAACCCCTGTATAGGGCAGCCACATGGCAGAACTGTGTGCATGCATACACACACACATCATCAACACAGCTAGGGCAACCCCATACCTACACATACCACATCTGCAAAGCCCAATTAATAATGAAACCCCCCTAATGCACACACATGATGTCAAACAAATGGATCAGCCTTAGTCTCTGGCAAACCCACAACACACCCTGTGCATATGATGAATCCTGTGCCACATCCCTGTCATTCATAACATCAATGCAGGGCAGACTAATATGGTTCTGATGCACATGGTGACTGTACTAAGGTGTACCAATGTAATGCTGTGTAACATGTTTTCAGCACTAAAGTTTAATGCTTACATGTCAGGATGTGTACCTGTCCAGCCATGATGCATTATAGCTGTTATTAACACTGAGCGATTGTGGTCTCCATAATGTATTACATTTGTGTTGTAGGTGTCTATGTGTCAGCAGGATGTTGGTTTGCTGTTGTTTCCTACAAGGGGTATGAAACTGTGGTGACACCTTGACTGTACCATATCCTGGGTACAGGTGAACACAAGTTACAAGTCTGTATAACAGTTACTGCATGTGCCACATGCCTGATAAGTCTGAGAAGTGTATACATGTGAGTGCATGGTGGCTGATGCCAGCAGCCCTTCTACAGTAGACAATGGTAAGTGTACTGCGTGGTACACACCACATGTTTGTGCATAACACACACACACAGGCTTTTGTGTTGATGCAATACACAGAGAATACTGTACACATGGATGTATATACTTTTGCAGGGAACCCATTTTAGCTTATGTAATTCCACCAAGACAAAATAGGCACAACATCACATCAGGAAATAATCAGTCTGCTAGTTTAATGTCATTGATGATGGTACTGGCAGGTTATATGTCCCCTTCCCCAATGTAGTGCAGTTCTCAACTTAGTAAACATAGGTGTTGCTGGTGTGGGGGGCACAGCCCTACCCTTTGGAGGGTGTGGGGTGGTGTAAAACCACAGATAGTGTGATTGACAACTACTTAACCTGTTAACATAAACTGTACATTATTACAGCCGACTAAGCAGGGGGAGACACACAGCAATAACTGCAATGATGGTTGCTGTGTCCACAAGATCCACACCCACCTATATATACCAACACCAGTACAGCGGTACAGCTATACAGTGGGGAAGAGGGCATTTACACATCTACTACTAGTTTTGATGGAATGAATTTCCACAAGATGATACCTTTGAAATGTTAGCATTTGCCAGTTAGTTCTCAGACAGATGACCTCCTGGGACATGTATTTCTGCAAACCTACATAGATCCCTTCAAATACACACACAGTTTTACTTGGCAACACTGAGAGTAGAACCTGTACCTAGATACTTATTGCTACAAATGTGTGTGGCCTTAATTGCACACACCACACAGTTTATAGGATGAGGTGTGTCCCAGGTTACCTGTTAAGTGAAGAACATCACCAGGCCTTGTACAGTATGGTAATGGGGGGTGTACTAGTTGTTTATGAACAATACATAGTGTGACATGCTTTCATATACACATTGACAAACGCATAACAGTCATACACACATCTGAGAGACCTGGGTGTATCTGCGCTAACTACCTTGTCAGTGTGTCCATTCTGTTACAGATAAGTTGCACACAGCAAATGCATCATTGGGCTGGATAGTGTAATCAGTTACCTTTATGGCGGATGGTGACAGTGGTCCCCATACAGTGGACCTTGGGACATGTACTGGGGGTTCCATGGTGTAAAGACAGTATACCCAGCACCCACACCCCACATTGGATATTGTACTCACTGAAACCCACGATAATACTTTGACATACCCACAATCACACATTGACCAGGACTGCAATAAACCCCCTTGTCTATCTCAAGAGTGCTACTGCAGGGATATGCATCTATTGCACATGCCACATGGATAGTAGGGTGATGCTTTGTCATGACTCTCCTACAGTCAGCAACATCACTATCCCTTGTACTGTATGGCACGGTGTATTGTATTAGGAGAATGTGGCCTCAGAATGCTGTATCCTACAACTATATGCACTTGCACACATACACACACTTGCCAGGACTCAGAGGTTAACCCATGCCTATCTATTCACTTATACAACAGTGTTGTGCTGGTACTGCAAGCTCCAGGTAGCACATAGGGTGAAGAGTTTAACAATATACATGTAATGTCCATTATAGCAGCAGCCATATCTAACTATGGCAATGGGGAGGGAGGTAGTGGGTGTTAAGGCCCTCAGGGTATTATCAACTATAGGTTTACAGACACACAAACACTGTTATTCTCAGTAATGCACACTGACACATTTGTCAGTACTGGGGTCCATAGGTGCAGGTGTTCCGAGGTGTGTACCAGGATATTGTCCAGGAAGAGATGAGAAGAGTAGGGGATGGAGGTTTAGTGGTACCATGCCATCTGCCATTTGTCAGCAGGCCATCTATCAACTGATGCCACATGAGTGATCCTCAGGGTGAGAGTTAAATGCAACATCCAATCATCTGGTTGCATCTTGCAGAGGGCCAGTGAGGTGCTCCAATTGACATGTATGCAACATGTATTACACAACATGGTCAGTGTCTGTCTTGGAGACCTGTACCCAGGCATGTTCTGTTGACTGTAGTAGTGTAGTTGAGGTATCCATGGCATGTGGTGTGTACAGCATGGGGATTCCTAGCTTTGGCATTCATAACACAGCTGGGCAGACATGTCAGTGTCAGTCAAGCATACATTGCCTGTAAGCAGCCAAGATGGATACCTGACATCTGCACATCTATACAGAGGACAGACATCAGCTAGCCAACTGTTCATGCATTAGGATGAATGTTTTGACAGATAGACATCTGACACTGATAGGTATGCCATTACTTCATGACAGCAGTCCTCAATGACATGTCCTTTACACACAGTAGTCTACAGTTAATATCCACATGTCAGATCAATATCCAGTAAAAAATACTTAATGACACACAGCTCACACACCAAGAAAATGATAGTCAGGACTCAGAGTCCATCTTTGCATGCAGGGGTGTTTGGTTACAGTACTACAATCTGCAGTCTACTCTTACTTGAAAAAGCACTGTCAACAGTAGTAACATATTGATACACTACATGCCAGTGTGACTGCATATAACCCGGGATACTACCCATGTATGAAACACATTCAAATGGAAAAGAGTGTTGTACAAGCCATATATACTTAGGTGTCCCAGACAGTAGACTCACACCCATTGCTACTGAAAATGACAGCTCATAGATGCATGTTATGTACATGGAATTAAATAGACTTATTAAAGATGTCATTACCCTGCTATTTTATCATACTGGAACATGATCACTGATTACCAGGACTGAGCCATGCTTAGCAGGTTTCAGCATTGCTGCAATATAAATGCTAAGCAGATTTGCACACTAGTAAGCGAAGTCCTGGTTTCCTCTCTGAGGCGCCATCTTTGAACCTCATCTGGCTCATTGTAGGTCTCCCCTGGTTTGCCCGCATGGTGTGCTGCCTGTAAGTGCTACTTGTTTTTCTCAGCAATTGTGATTTTTTTTTTCTTTTTTGGTAAAACTGTAAACTGACTGTTAAACTTGCAGTCGCTGAAGTTATTTCAACCTGTATGTTGTAAGCGCTGCTTGTCTATGGTCTGCATTTTGCATAAACTACTGATTGTGGTCGCAAGTGCGTTTTTACAGTAACTCCTCTGTAAATGGTGTTTTGTTGTACTTACCTCTGATTTTTGCTGCTGTATGCAGTCGCTAACGAGGTCTTACTCTATGTGTTCCGTAGGCTATAGATTTCTTTGTACTTTTGCCTATGTTTATGCTGCTACACCTAGTCGCCAAGATTACTAAAGCTAGACTCCTATAAGAGATGTTTTATTGTACTCTGCCATTGTTTTTAGCCACAATATTGGGTCGCTAAGTGATCGTAACCCTAGAGCACTGTTAGCAATGTACAGTGGTACTTTATCTTTAATTTAACTACTGTTTTAAGTTGCTTAGAGGTCCATATTCACGTGCTATGTATGCGCTGTTTTAGTGTAGCCTGTTTAGACTTGGCTATTGTATACAGTTGCTAGTTTAAGGCTTTTTCTTTACTAAAAGCCCTTATATTATTTAAGGGTAAGAGGTTTACCTCGTTGAGAGGTTTCCTTTCTAATTAACCCAGGTATACATAATGCTGCTCTTGTAGTTTGTACATGGGATAGTTTGTGTGGACAGCACAAGGTTTACAAAGGGCATGAGATTAACCTCGTTGAGAGGTTTCCTATTGTAATAGTACAGATACATACAAACGCTGCTCTTGTAGTTAGGGCCCAATATAGTGTGGACAGCACAAGGATTACAAAGGGGCAAGGGATTAACCTCGTCGAGAGGTTTCCTATTTTAATAGTATAGATACAAACAAACGCTGCTCTTGTAGTTAGTGCCCAG
This sequence comes from Protopterus annectens, assembly GCF_019279795.1. NCBI lineage: Eukaryota > Metazoa > Chordata > Ceratodontiformes > Protopteridae > Protopterus > Protopterus annectens. The sequence goes on from NC_056737.1 coordinate 891,500,059, forward strand.
TATAGTGTGGATAGCGTTAACTCCTACTCTACTGTTTAGAAATGCACTGCATTGTTACTAGACCTGTATGTATTAAATATCTTTTGCTTGAAAAGTGAATGCACCTTCCACTAACAACTGTTTAGCACCCTAATTTTGTACACTATTACTGAATGTACCTCCTGCTGAATGTATCTCCTGTAATACCACTAGTATTACCTACTGCTGCTAACAATGAATATTGCCTTGAATACCTGATACTGGGAATTGCAAATATTGTTTTTCACCCTGTTACCTGTATTTCTCACACTTTGGTACCTCTCCATACACCCTATTGCTAACCACCGCTGTTCTTTCAATGACCTTTTGTTTTCCTAACCCGCATTATTGTTTTTTTTGTATTCCAGCATTAAAGCCTAGTGCTCCTCATCGGGTTGTCCCCTCCCTGCTGGCTTATCTCTCTTGGTTTCCCTGAAGCTACGAAGCTGGCTATCTGTACTGGCACCCAGGAAGCACCCCTATCTCCTCTTGAGTGAAGGCTGTTTAATTCCTAATCTCACCTGCATTGGCTGTACGTCCATTTTTTGTTTAATTTACTTGGTGTTTTTGTCCTCTTGTGGGCGGCACACACGTAGTACAAGCTAAAGTTGCTTCTATCCCTTACTTACCTGCATACTATTTAGTCACCATATCCCCTTGCATTTATTTTTTGCTACTCCCCTGCCCCTGCTAGTCTTCCCATAACTGTGACATCCTGCTTGCCTTGCCTTTTCTGTCTCCTCACTGTCTCTCCATTACTTTTTTCTGGCTGCTGCACTCCTTTCTCTGTTCTTCCTACCTTTAGTTCACTTACGACTGGGTCTTATATATTAATACCTGCTTACTTTCTACTTTTCCCTCCCAGTGTCCCTCTGCAAACTGTATATATTACTTACCTATACCTTGCACCTACTGTCTCCTTGTATTCTCACTGTACCCTTTCATGCTTTTTCACCTAACTACTCCCCTAACTCTGTAAACTATACTTTTTCCCACTTATACCTGCACCTGTTAATTACTTGTATACTGCCTGAACCCTCTCAGGTTCCTTAACTAACTCTCCCTTTCTTGCTTTTTAAACTATGTAGTATAGGAAACTCGTGGTGTTCTCCTCTCGTTAACTGTTTCTGCCCCGCTTCGCTCCCCTCCCCCCTTATCCCACCCACCCCACGTGTCCTTAGCTTTATACCCCTCACACCACACCCCCTTTATAACTTCACCTATCACTGGCTCATACCTCATCTACAACTTCCTCTCTACTATACCTTCCTCAATTACCTCTCCTATCGCCTGTCTATACTTAAAGGTACATACTTACCTTGTCTCTTCCATCCAGCTTCACGTCCTTAAACTATAGTCTTAACCAAAGTCTTTTAGTCTATTCCTCTCTTCCACACCTCAAAATGTCTACAGACATCCACAATCGTACTTCCATGACCTCTGTAAAAGACAATACTCTAAAAATACTAATACTCCTGCTTATTACTTCCTTTTCTCTCACAATGCCCTATTTCTTAACCTCTTATGAATCTAAACTCAATTTCCACTTCAACTACTCTCCTAAACATACAGCCTCAAATTGCAAAAGCCTAAACTTTACTCATTTAAACATTACATCTACCTCTAGTTACCTCTTAGCTAAATATCACAGATTGTCTCACATAAAAATTCAGAACCTCTTGATTAGGAAACTAAAATACTTACTGAACTTCCCTAACAAATCTCACTTGGAATACAACCACTCTACCTTGGTAGATGGCGACATTCACCCCAACCCAGGTCCATCAAATATTTCAGCTGAAGCTACACCTGCTTCACTAAACTCATCTCTTCGATTATCAACCTCCAATACAAATACTCTACTCATAGGGCACCTTAATATCCGAAGTGTCAATAACAAAATCACCCAACTCCACTCTCTTCTTGATCACCACTCCTTTGATATTCTTTGTTTAACTGAAACCTGGTTAAAACCCTTTACTAAAGACACTGAAATCATACCTCCAGGTTACAATATCTTGAGACTCGACCGCAATGGTAAAAAAGGCGGAGGAGTAGCACTACTATTCAAAACTGAACTAAAATTAACATTAGTACCCTATGATAACCTTGGATTTACTAAAACTGAACTTCTTATCTCAAAGCTGCAACTAAACCCCAAAACATCTATCTATCTATATATCTACCTCCTGGAAATAACTCTACTACCTTAGAAAATATCCTCAGTTGGGCCGCATCCACCTACCCACAAGAAACCATAATACTAGGAGACCTCAACCTTGACTGGTCCTCAATAACCACTAACAACCCAGCATCTCATATTAATCTCCATGGCTTTACTCAGACAATTAACACCTCTACTAGGATTAACAAAACTAATAACAAAGAAAGTATTCTTGATTGGATTTTGGTAAACAAACCTCTAGTTAAATATCAGTCTGGAACGCTACCTGATGACATTAGTGACCACAACCTAACCTATATTATAAGACAAAAAAATGCCTCTACCTACTCTCCTTTATATAGGACCCTACGTGACCTCAAATGCTTTAATCCTACCCAATTTAAAACTGAACTAAAGGCCTGTAACTGGAACCCACTAAAAACACTTCCTCTTCAAGAAGCTGTTAATTACTTTAACACCACATTCCTAACAATTCTAGATAATCATGCACCAAAACGTTCTATCAGAATTAAATCTAAGCCAGCCCCCTGGCTAACTAAAGAGACTAGACAAAAAATGTCACTTAGAAACAAATCTTGGTTAAAATGGCGAATTAGCAAATCTCCCATAGACCAACAGACTTTCAGGCATCTGAGAAACAGTACCAAAAAAGCGATCCTCTCTGACAAAAGGAGCTATTATAGCAATCTTCAGCAAGTGAATCACAATAACCCTCAAAAATTCTGGTCAACCCTAAACAGACTTCTTCACCCTGGACAGACTACCACTCCCTCCCCTTCTGGGTCTGACAGAATTTCTTCCCTTGATACTGCCAATACTTTCAACTCATTCTTCATTGATACTATTAATTCCTTGGCCTCCCATCTCTCCAGTGACAATACTAGCATCCTTGACCATGCATCCTCCAAACTACCAACCTTTAGGCTACAACCCATCTCCACTACCTTTATACAGAGATGTATTCTCAAACTTAAACCATGTACCCCCTC